>NC_092458.1:35404722-35480006 GCF_047495875.1 Pithys albifrons albifrons | reverse complement strand
TCTCCTCTCCTCTCCTCTCCTCTCCTCTCTCCTCTCCCTCTCTATCCTCTCCTCTCCTCTCTCCCTTCCCTCCTCTCTCCCTCCTCTCCTCTCCTCTCCCTCTCCCTCTCCCTCCCCCTCCCCTCCCCTCCCCTCCCCTCCCCTCTCCCTCTCCTCTCCCTCCCCTCCCCTTCCCCTCTTCCTCCCCTCTCCTCTCCTCTCCTCTCCTCTCCTCTCCTCTCCTCTCTTCTCCTCTCTTCTCCTTCTCTTCTCTTCTCTTCTCTTCTCTTCTCTTCTCTTCTCTTCTCTTCTCTTCTCTTCTCTTCTCTTCTCTTCTCTTCTCTTCTCTTCTCTTCTCTTCTCTTCTCTTCTCTTCTCTTCTCTTCTCTCTTCTTCCCCTTCCTTCCCCTCCCCTCCCTTCCCCTTCCCTTCCCTTCCCTTCCCTTCCCCTTCCCTTCCCTTCCCTTCCCTTCCCTTCCCTTCCCTTCCCTTCCCTTCCCTTCCTTCCCTTCCTTCCCTTCCCTTCCCTTCCTCCTTCCCTTCCCTTCCCTTCCCTTCCTTCCCTTCCCTTCCCTTCCCTTCCCCTTCCCTTCCCCTTCCCTTCCCTTCCCTTCCCTTCCCTTCCTCCCTTCCCTTCCCTTCCCGTTCCCTTCCTTCCTTCCCTCCCCTTCCCTTCCCTTCTCTTTTTCATAAGTACTAAGCATCCAGAACTGGATGGATATGATTTTAAGATATTTTCCTTCAGTGAATAACAAATGAACAAATTCTCAGTGTTCCTTTTCTCCTTAGAGAAGTGTTTTTCAGAAAGCTCAAGTAGACTAATTTTTTGTGAAAACTCCAGAAACCCTGCTTTGGAAAATCCTGGCCCAGTTCCCCACAGTTCCTCCAGGTTTCCAACCATACAGCCATCAGTTATATGACACATTAAATGGCACGGTCTAACCAAATGATCAGCTACATTGTAGTTGGAGTTCCCACAGCTTATCATTTACACCACATCTAAACTCTAAATTAAACAGGGCCAGGATGGCAGTGGAACAAAACCATTTATATTGTTAAACTGCTAGAAAGAGCCTTGGCAGGATTGGAGTTTGTACAATCCAGGAACCATTTCAAACAGGCAGTTTGCACATAATATTCATTTTTAAAATAAGATACCTTAATGGTAGAGATGTGCACAGGTCCGTGTCCCTTTGAATGAGCATATTTAATTTATGTTATGTAGGTACCATATGCTACCTACCATTATGTCACATAGGTACCATAGCACTGGATGCCTAATAAATACCACACTCCACATCACTTAAAACTCTGGTGTTCAGACAGCAAACCAGTGTATAAAACTGAGTGGAAATAAAGAATACAAAAAATCCCTAATAGACAAAAAGCCATGATCACCTGCACCGTAAAAACAACAGATCTAATTCAAACCCCACACAGCTGTAAACTTCTTAGCATTCTCCTAGAAATGCCCTTGCATACAGCATCAAGCAGAGTACAGCCCAGGAAAACTTTCTGAAAAACATCCTTAAGGATTCTTTCCACCTTCATATTTCATCACTGGTATATTTAGATAAAATCTGCAAGAAGAAAGAGGAATCCAAGTGAAATAAAAATGCAGCAGGAGAAACCAGATTTAAGGAGACAAGGAGAGCAGACAGCTCAGCAGAAGTAAGGCTGAATTAAATACTACATTCTGCTCACATAACTTGGGATCCAGTCCTGCAAATATCAAATACCATCTCTATCTCTACTTGGATAAGCAAATTAATATCTGCCTACGCAGACCATTCTGTCTCCACTGCTCTTCAATTTACTTCCATGTTTTGATGTCCTAATCACTTTACTTTTGTAAATATAGGTATATGCCCCTGTGTTTTAGCATTCTTCCGACTCAGGGTCTGTGCCTGTATGTGATACCTGACTTAAGTTTTGGAGGCACATAAGAACATGTGAAATGAAAAAAAATCTGCATCCAATTTTTTTTGTAAAGTGTCTGGAAAAGTCCTTCCACACTTCCATTTCAAGCATTTGAAATCCAGTCAAAGGAAGAGATAAAAGCTGATTTATATTCTAAACTTTGTTGTTATTATTTTGAGGAGTTTCAGTAATGCCATGTATCTGTGTAAGTCATCTGCCACTACCTCTGTTTTCAATTGATAACAGTGCTCGAAAACTTAACCTCTTGGGCTGAAATTTTCTGCAGTGCTGCCTTCTCAGACTGATCTGGGCACTTCTGATAGTGAGACACAAAATATGTTTTAGACTAAACAGTTCAGCTATTTCTAAGAATCAGGCTGAAGGAAAGCAGACTACTTTTCCCATGTTAGAAAATTCAAACAACTTTATGTTTTCAACAAGAAAGCTCAGGCTTTCTTTGAAATCTCCCTAGCAAGTGACTTCAGTTCCTGAGACACACCTATTGCCCAACTCCTAGTGCCATCTCCTGTCAGCCCTGCATGGTAGTCTGGGCTGAGACTGCAGTTCTTCTTAATTTTACCTCCTTCAACCAGGGCTGTTGCTGAGAAAAGTCTTATCACCTTATCCTGCCCTGACCTTACCTTCCTACCCCTTCCCTCCTACTAGCACTAGTGAAGCTGTCTTATTAAAACCTTATCCCTTTGGCCAGACTAGCCTTCAAAATCTCCTCCCAGATCCGTTTCACTCCAGCATGCAAACAGAGCAGCCCATGTAAAATCACAGGTGAGAAGGAGCAGATAAAGACGGGGAGGAAGAGAATGGGATGGTCTCTTTGGTGGTTGTATAGACATTTTGGATCAGTGTAAGTTGTAGACTTATTTAAGAACCTTAGGAAACACCTGACCAGACATCTCAACATATTCAGTGCACAGGGCTATATTGTGCTGCAAAGTACTACTCCATGAGGAATAAGTCTCCAATCAATACACACTGATCCAATGTTCACTGCACCAAGATTAACAGTGACAGATGTTTGAATGCACCACTGAAAGGTCCAAAAGCCTGCAGAGAAAGGTGATGGGTGGCTACAGGGACTACTCCAGAGGCAAAGAGGAAAACACAAAAGTCTGCATGAGAGAAAACACTTATTTGACCCTGCTGCTCTAAAAAATTGTTGATAGTATCATGAACATGGCAGACTTTTTAGGATATTAATAATATTTGATGCCTTCTTCATGCCTTATGCCATCAGAGATGTTTCTTGCCTTTGGAACAAGGTTAGTGGACATATTCATGCCCATCCCCTCCCTCCAGCACCCATCTCACCTGTGCACCGACAGCTCTGGTTGAAGAACTTGAGGGGCCACCGTTCCCGGTCATCCACATTGTGAAGGGTATAGGGGCCACTCCAAGGCTGAGTGTCTGCCTGCACCCCCTCACACCGTCCCCTGCCCTGCAGGGACCCACAGATATTGCCTGGCTCTGTCCCTAAGGCCGGGCAGCAGCGCTTCAAGCGAAGGGCTTCCACCGTCATGCAGACACGAGGAAACTGTGCCTGTGCGGGACAGCAGCAGCTCAGATAGCCCAGCCCAGCCCAGAAGAGCCACCTCAGGGTGCCCATTACAGCTGGGTGCAGGCTCTGCCTGTCCACTGGACCTGAACGAGTGGAGCAGGGAGATCTCTGTCGTGGAACAACCTGGCTTTACCACAGCTCCATGCTCTGGCCAGCCAGGGTAATCCCTCTCACTGCTGAGGATGCTGGTGTTGGGTGTTTGTTTAATTCCCAGTCTCTTAATTGCCTTGAATGTGGTTCAAAAGGTGCTTTGACTCTGGTGCCTGCCCAGCAGCCACAGCTTTGAGCAGGGTTTATATAGAAGCTGGGAGAAGCCCTCATTAGAAGGATTAGCACGGCATAAATCCTCGTGTTTTGCACATGACATCAAGGGCAGAAAAGATGCCAGTGTGAAAGCAAGTTCTGCAGATTCTGGCAGCTTGTCAGGAGAATGAATGCCTCAGATTTATTTCTCCAAGTGTTTTATGAGCTTTGAGAAATTGATTGTCTTGTTTTAGCTGAGGTGCCTGGATAAATATGTTTATTCTTTTAATCAAAACTCTGTAAACAAAAATAAATAGAAGAGGAAACCTTCTCTTTTAGTGCATTCATTGCAAGATAATACTTTCCAGCAGCAGTAGAAAACTAACTGGAAGTGCAGATGATATAGGTGCATCATTAACATAAATTAATAAACGTGGTAGTATAAATTTGAGATGGAGAATACACCTAATGACTGCAGAATTCTACTGCTTATACTGAAAACATCTGAGTGGCAAGTGGAGAAGAATTTCCTTCCTAATAGCCTGTTTTGCAGGAAAAATAAATTATTTAATTGTTTTTAAAAGGTGAGTGGTCCTTGTTTGCTCTCTAATCCTTTCCCCATCATTACACTAGAGGTTGTTTTGGAGCTGGTCTGGCTGTTAGCCTTTCAAAACTGCCACAGCTGAGCATTTATTACCCACCTGGCAGGAGACAGTCTATGAGATCAATACACACACCAGACATGCATGCAAGTGATTCTGTTCAGTACATCGACAAAAATAACTTTTAAAAGCTCCTAGTATGCAGAAGTTCTTGCCCACAATGCAACTCTTGTGTACTAGAGGAATATAATTAATAAATCAAAATAAAGTAGTTATAAGTGATTCTGTGAATCTGAAGCAATAGCTGTCAGTTCAGATCTATTATATGAAATAAAAATTGGCAACCCACCCTGCTTCACTGAAAGCTTTCATTACCTTCCCACTCTGTTGTTTAGCCATTTTTGTAAGCATGTATAATGAAAACAGCCATGGTTGTGTCTGTGCTATTCAATATTTCAATGGATATTCAACTACACCATTCTGGCACAAGAAGTCTACAATCTATGCAGCAAACTATTGCCACCATGCAGCTAAAGAGTTCATCCACACTGCAGACACTGTCATCAGCACTTTCAGGTTCTTAGATCTTTATATCATAAACTTATTATTTGCCAGACAAATTGAAATATGATTCTACCTCATTTATGGAGGCACCAGCTAATTAGCCATACCATGAAGTCTGAAACGGGTTTCAACATATCTCACTTTGGATTCAGTTTACCTGGCATTGGCTTTTCTCTGCTGCTCTTGACACAACACATGAAAAAGACAAAAAGCACAAATAATTACTGAAAAAATATGTTGAAGAAACTCAGGAGTTATAAATGGAAATACTGACTCAAAAACACTCTGAACGACACTCCTCCCCATAATACTCAGCACTTGAATACATCTTTCTGTGTAGGAAGGATCAGTCTTTGAATCTAGGTTAGACAATGTCTTGTACCAAAGTTACCAACATACTATCTGAAAGCAATTAAAGTGAACACACTTATCAGCATCACCAAAATAAAATCAAAACATATGGATAGGAGGTAGCTAACCTATCAAATCCCTGAACTGGTGTGTCTGTACATAATATATGTGTCCAAGCAGCCATTATAATAAAAGCCAACTCAGTTTAGACACCCATAAGAAGGTTCCTACTGTCTTTTGTGATCCTATATGAGACAAAAAGAGTAAGCATAGAGTAAGGTGAGGTACTGAGGCAGGCAAGTCAAGGAAAAGCAAAAAAATGTGCTTCTAATGCAGTACACGAGGAAGGAGAAATCTGTCACTTTCAGGGGAGCTAGAGCATGGGTAAAGGAATAGCAGGCAGAGGATAACATGGAAATTGCCAGGGAAGGAAAACTGTGAGTAGAAGAGTGGCACATATGTAGTTTTTATTATGATTACTTCCTTCCATCACAACTACAGAATTTTACAAAACTGGGAGCATGCTACAGCATGTAGTCTTAGTACAGATGTGGCACTAGTCTCTGGTCCTCACTAATGCATCAGCATTTTAGGAGTGCCTTTCCTGTCCAGGCAGGGAGCACCAGGACAGACAAATTACAGGGAGACCCCACATCCTGACGCCACTGTGTCGCTGGCATTGGTAGTTGTCTGCTGCTGTGTGATATACTGTGAGGAAGACACTGAGCACAATTACAAAAAGACAGTTGTCTTTCTATCAGTTACTAGGAAAACTGCAGGCACTGTTTGTTCCTCAGTCCATTGCTACTACGAAGCTCCCACATTTTTCCTGCAGCAGTCACGCTTAAATAAAGGAGCCATTGTTGGGGCTACACAGTATCAGCACTATACCAGTTTACAAAATAGCATCCTGAATGAATTTTTATTTACTACAGAGATTTTACTCTGCCCTGAAAAATGACTAGTGCTGTGTGTTGGCACTACTGCCGTAAACTATCAAAGGACTTTTCAAGCAGCAAATCTGAGCACATGAGCAATGGCCAGTGATCAAAACTGTGACTGCACTGCCTTGTCCACCCATATTGGGCTTGTGTGCCATGGTTTGGTAGACAGGGAGCTACAGAGGTGGCTTCTGTGAGATGCTTCAGCAAACTTCCCCCATGTCCAACAGAGCCAATGCTACCTGGCTCCAAGACAGACCAGCTGCTGACCAAGCCCAAGCCCAACAGCAATGGTGGTAGCACCTTAGGGATAACATTTAAAAAGGGGAAAGAACTTACTGCATAATGGCAACTGCAGACAGAGAAAGGAGTAAGAATGAGTGCGATAAACAGCTCTGCAGACACCAAAGTCAGTGAATAAGAAGGAAGAAGAGGAAGAGGTGCTTCAGGCACAATTGCAGAGATTCCTCTGAAGTCTGTGGTGAAGACCAGGGTGAGGCAGACTGACCCTCTGCAGCCCATGGAGCTCCACGAGGGAGCTGAGATCCATCTGCACCCTGTGCAGAACCCTACACCAGCGCATGTGAATGCCCAAAAGAGGCTGTGACCCCATGGAAAGTAGGCTCCTGTGCAGAGACAAGCTTGCACTGTAGCAGATTTGCTGGCAAGAGTTGTGGCCCAGCAGGGACCCACACTGGAGCAGCCTGTTTCTGAAGGAATGCACCTGTGGGAAGGACTCACATTGGAGAAATTCATGGAGGACTGTCTCCTGTGCGAAGAACCCCAGGCTAGAGCAGAGGCAGAGTATGAGGAGTCCTCCCCCTGAGGACAAAGGAGCAGCAGAGACGTGTGATTAACTGACCAGAGTCACCATTCCCCATCTCCCTGCTCTGCTGGTGAGGAGAAGGTAGAGAATTTTGGAGTGAAATTAAGCCCAGGAAGGAGGTTGAGATGAGGGGAAGGTGTTTTTAAGATTTTATTTTATATCTCATTACCTCCCTCTGATTTGGCTGGTAATAATTTCACCAATTTCAGCCTGTTTTGCCCATGACAGTAACTGGTGAGTTATCTCTCCCTGTACTTATCTTGACCCACCAGACCTTCTGCTATATTTTCTGTCCCCTATCCAGCTGAGAGGGAGAATGACAGAGTGGCTTTGGTGGGCACGTGGCATCCCAGCCAAGGTCAAACCACCATACTACACATCTGAGCTACTGGGTTAGGCTACCACACCTGAAAGTACTTAAAATATTTAGGCTTTACTCTCAAAGTACAGCAAAACAGTATTTCAGCTACCTTGTCATCTGGATTCATGACCAGGGTCGTCATCAGTTGCAAACTTCTCAGCCTATAATCAAAGGCTGGTGAAGAAATATATACACATGGATGCCATGCATTTGTGGGATTAGTACATTCACATGTTTTTGTGGCAAGAGTGGAAATAAAGAAAAAGAATACTCCAAGGTACAGGCAGAGAAATCACTAAACACAATTCACACGAGTAATACAGAATTCCTGAGTAGTAAGTAGGCAGTGGGTTCACATTTTTTTTCTCAATGACACTATTGTTTCTCAGGCTCCTTCTACTGTACTAAAGCACAGATTAGCATCAAGCCAGAAAAGTATTTAGCCTTTGGAATTTTGGAAAGAATTTTGGTCAAAATAAAACATTGTACATATAAACCTGCGTGGAAACCAATATATCAATAAAAGAATGAATAAATTACATGTTAATTCGTAATGACAGATGATAACTAGAGATAACAAGAAGAAAGATAATTCTATAAGGAAACCCGCAGCAGAGGCTTCCAGACACCTGTGCATGTTCTAGATTTCCTGAATCTCCTAGAAAGTTAAGTCTTTGGGATCCTTCAGCACAAGCCACTGCCCTTTCACCACCTTACCTTTTGTCTCCCTGTCCTCTATCAGAGAGAATGAGGCCAAAGTGCAGGCACAGCAGAGTAACTCTGAAGATCTCAGGATGCAGCCCTGGAACAAAACTCTTCTTCATATGAACACTGTCTTCATCTCCTGGCTTCACATATTTAAGTTATTTATCCAGCCCTTTCTAATTTGTGGAATTGTCTTCCTGAAAACCAATTTATATGCTTCAATACCTTCACATATTGTTAGAACAGAAGAGCAACTCAGAGAAGAACAATTTGTTCAGGTCTCATGGAAATACACAAGATGAATGTAGCCAGGAATGCAACCTTAGTTAAGACAGTTTCATAGTCTTACGTGAGTTTTCTTTCCTTAACAACCACAAGGCTGCTTTACTCATACTCTGTCAATCAGGAGGATGGATTACTCAAACATTCCTTGCATTGCCAATTTCATATCATCTTTTTGTGGATTTACCTGTAGGATTCCTTGTGACAGAGGATGAGATTTATCTCACCTGATGTTAGACACCTATTGAATATTGATATCTATACATAACCAGTCACGCAGGTTTTTCTTTCTTTCTCTCCTCTCTTAATTCAGAAAAATAGCTAGTTTTAGGGTGAAATTCACTTGGCCTGTTTTCTGTACTCACATTAGGAAGGGATGAATTGCACCACACAAGACCTAACCTCAATTTATTTATTTCTTGCAGGGGAAAATTGAGCATCTACCACTTTTAGTTATAGATACTTAGTCCCACTTTTAGTGGTAGATACTCAGTTTAGGTAGATGAATCCCACCTAGATTCCTCACTGATTCTTCGATGGGTCTTGTGGTTCAGCTGAACTTGTCTCCCATATGACTGGAGGTAACTGCAATAGGAATTCCTCATTAAAGACACTCACTTCAAAAGTTCCAAATTTGACGACACTTTGCTTCTCACTGCTCCAACGACATGTGCCAGCTGAAACATGTACTATATACAACTCGCATAGAAAGGTCATAAAATTATACACTGCTTTAATATGGTGGATGCCTGTGTCAACTCTGTTAGATCTTTCCACAGCCTTAAAAATGTTATTAGCAGACACATTTTCATAGTTTTAAGTCAGGCGTTGCCTTACTGTAGTTTCACTCATTTATGTTAGAGATAGCGGATGAGTACGTCCATTTTCTTTGTAAGATCTTTCTTCCATTCTCATTTACTCCCTCATTTAACATGTCTGAGAACTTTCTTCATTGATCATGAAGGAATATCATCATTTGGTTAATGAGACTCAGTACCCTGTCACTTTCTAACTAAACAAGCATGCTTTTTCCAGTATCCATACTATGTAGAAACACAGACAAAAACTTAAGCTATTTATAGTTTAGATAAATACAATGCCAGCTGATAGATTAAACCACTGCTGTGGTGATCACCCATGCAAACAGAGCTTTTTCTCCAGAATTATTTCATCAGCTTCTAGTCTGGACCAACTATAAAGGCAGTCATAGAATATAAAGGATGATCCACTCAAGGAACCCAGACATCTGGAAGATAAGAGAGCTAAATGTCAGTTAGCCTAGAGTTCCCCAATACTCTGTGAAAGGAAAGAAGCACCTCCAGCGAACAGCACACCCCATTCTGAGACAGGCATCTTGGCAAGTTCACATTACCTCTCTCTGTCCTAATTTCTCTGCCTTGAACCTTAAAGGAGGTAAGAGTGACTGGTTCAAACTCAGACAGACACTGAACTTCTAAATGTCTAAAGTGAAGTGAGATGAACATCACTAAATGACTGTGGTAGAAGAGGACCTACACAGAATAAATTTATGTCAGTTTACATAACGTGAAATGGAATACAACATGATTTAATATCCTAGTTTTGGCACATGGGGTGCAAAGCTGTAAGGAGCCTGAAGCCCACTGAACATGCAGGCTGTCTTTGTTGCCCATGATTTAGGGCATGATCAAGAAAGTGTGAGCCGAAGACCTCATCTGCAGTGTCGGTGGGTAGGACAGAGGTTCTTAACTCAAAAATTCAGCTATGCAACAAATTGTCCCATTCGCAGGGGTGAAAATATGAGGAAAGAAATACAGATCTGGTTCTGTACCACATTAAAAAAAAGAATCTGAAAGACAGAACAAACATATCATTTGAAATCATATCAGAAATTATAGAATCATAGTACAGTTTGGGTTGGAACCTTACATTAATCTTTCCAGAGCCTGTTCCAGAAGACACTCTTTCCTCACATTTTTTTATTTGAAACACTAATGCTATCACTTATCCCAATGGAAAATATAAAATGGAACAAAATATACTCATCTCTCATGTCATGTGGGCTAAATCCCAAGACCACTGTTGGGCAAAGTAATGAATGATCCCTTGCTTTAAGCAAAAGGATGTATGTACATTCAAACAAAAAGTAAAATGTTTCCCCTGAGGTTCACTGAGGAATAAAGACAGCATTGAAAACCATAGCAGGACTGGAGGTTAAGGTTTCAGTTAACTGCCCCAAATTTGCCTTGTTAATTGTACCATAAATTCTATGGTTCTACATTACTACGGAATATGAGTTCTATATTCCTATAAAAGCACAAGGAACTCTGAGATACATTGCTGGGAAAGAAAAAAAAAACAAAATCAAAACTGCCAAGGAACTGGATCAGGAAAAGCCTCACTATATGAGGTTTCTGAGCTGAACTCAAACAGCTCTGCTAACTTCTTCACTCACAGAGGGGAGGGGTGTGTATGTGTGAGGAATAAAGTATTATATTCTAGAAATGCATTGTAAGCTGAAAAATGTTGTTTCCTTTTTAACTACATTTATTTTTCAGAAAGTTGAAAACCACATTTCTAGTTCTTCTATGGGACTAGATAGACAATAACTAAGATTTGGTATTAAAAACATATAAAAATCAAAACCACTAAATGTGAGTCATGACTCATGTTTTCTAAACCCCTTGTGTCTCTCATAGTGTGTAACTAAATGAGATTTACCAGATGTCTGTAAACACTAAGGAAGACAAAGTCAGAAATCTTTTAATCATGAGACAGAAACAAATATTTTCTATCCAAAAAAACCATTTTCAATCCAAAGAGAAGGAAATTTTACTATGTGGGAGTAGCATTTTTTCATTCCTCAGAGGAAAGCAAGACAGTAACAAATTTCAAGTGCAGAAACTGCCATCAGGGACAAGGAGAGGACTTTTTAAATCAAGTAGATGTGCTACTCAGGGGACATGGAAGAAGAGGAGGATCATGTCACACGAGGAACATCTGAACTTGCTAAAACCCTCAGAAAGCCTATGGTAAACACCAAGCAAAGCAACTTCCTCCCACCACTGTCAGAAATACCAAATACAGGTGTGTCCTAGTTCAGCAGGAGGGACCAGCTAACCCTGTGTGGGGGTGATCAAAGCTGTGTATTCTACCCCCTCTATCATTCCCCAAGGACAATGGGCCATTAGCAGCAGCTGCCCAGGGAGCCATTATCACCTTCACACCCAGCCTGAGGGGGGCGGAGCTGCTCATGGGCCATCAACAGTTCAACACCCCCTGGCTCCCAGAGTTAATCACCCATTGTGTGAGTCCCCGCCCAGGGGGAGGGACTGAGTGCTCCCTGAGGGTACATAAGTGGTGGGTAAGAAGACCTCGGGAACTTCTCGTCGGATCCAGAGCAGCAGCAGGACCTTGACAGGAGGAGATCCCCACTCTCGCCCAGACCACAGCCCTCGCCTGCACCAACAGGTTTTTCTTTTCCTTTTGCTCTGGACTTGGGGGAGCCACAGGGGTCTCAGCACAAGGGCAAACAAACCCCCTTGGGTTTGGGCCCCAGGACACTGGGTTATACTGCTGGGGTTTTGTGAGTTGAAAGCAATTTCCCTTGTGTGTCAGTGTTGTTATTGTAATATTATTATTAAATTTTAGCTCTGACTTATAATCTCTCTCGTGGTGAGTTCATTTCCCCTGCTGGTTCACCTTTAAACCAGCACAAGGTGTTTCAAAGTAAAGCCTTAGGCTTCCTATATTATTTGTCATGTTTTGTGACTGCAAGTTGTTGCAGCCTGAAGAAGTGCTAGGATGTGGGAGCTCTCTCTGAGCTGCTCCTTCTGCCCCAGTTTTCATTCACTTAGATTAGGAACCAGAGATGGTAATGGAAAAAGCACATGAACCAAATTCACCAGATTTCGAATATTTGCATAAGGCTGAAGTAACACTGTAAAATGTGATTTTTACTCTGAATACCTGTGACGTATCAACTTCAGTATCTGATGGACATAGAGCATATATAAGCATATCTGTCAGGGCAGAGAAGTTTCCCAGTTGCAGAGAAAGAACTTTGTGACTAAAACATAATGTCTCTTAGAAAGATGTGAAAGTAGCCTGGATTTGCATCCTACCAAGGAGTTCATCTTGAGGGAAGAAGCTGATAGAAAAATAAATGGGAATGTTTGCTGGCAAGAATAAACCTAGAAAGCAGCAAAGAAAAAACATTGGGTAAAAAAGACACAGATGAATGAAAAATGCCTGAACATTGTGTGACAAGCAATAAAGTAGCAACACCTAGGGTTATTTTCACAGAACATGCCAAATCACATTAGACATCCGCATCAAGGCTGCGAAATCAAACAGACAGAATTAAGTTTATATCTCATTTTTGTCCTCTTCTTCCACGTAAGACTCCAGGTCTCACTCAGTGTTGAAGCATCATCTGAGCCCTTATGAGCTGCAGTGCTGGGACACAGAATCACAGAATATGCAGAGTTGGAAGGAACCCACAAGGATCATTGAGTCCACCAATCCAAATCCCGTACCAAACAAACATGAGATTTTCTTCTCAATATCAATGCTATCACCCTTAGAACTTCAGTGTTCCACAAAATTTGTGTTTAACATCACAAAACCTCTGAAAAGGGAATTGCTGTTAAAGGTATTATCCTTAGCTTAAAAATGGAAATTTAAGATACTACCACAGCACATATTTGTTATACATCCATGAGCCTGGGTACTCCTGCTAAAAATCAGACACTTTGAGAGGGCAGGAGTGACCCACACCTTTCCTGGCCCTCAAAAAGCTCAGTGGCAGAGGGGACCAAACCTCCAGAGCAGCACTGAGGGGGTATGGCCAGACAACTGCATAAAAGGAGTCTCGGGGCCCCATCGTGGCCCCTCAGCTGAGTGCCAGCACTGTGGGGGCTGTTCCATCCATAGCAAACATACCTTGGGAAGGGCTGTCTCTCAGGATGCTGGTGCACAAGCCAAGAAGAGTCAGAGGTCTCAAGCTTGTTTTATAACTCTTTTTTATTCAGCAGTATGGAAAAGGCCCGAAAGTAAACAGTCATTCTCTCTTTTGCCTCTTTGATCACACATCCACAGGAAATTAATACTCCTAACCCATTCCCAAAGAACCATTAGTGTCTTTGATGAATAATTAAAAGCTCTGGGGAGGGGGGGAGTATTTATTTTTATAACAAACGTGCAAAAGTATGTATGAGAAGTCACAAGTGATCATTTTAACGTTTCCTTCTATCCTGAGTACTTAAGCATGAAATCTTAATGTTCATTTGAAAGCTTAAAAAATCTAAAAGCAGCTATACTATCCCTGATCTGTTTTATTAGTAGAGATCTAAGTCACACTATCCCTGTTTGTATTAATGGATTGTACAAGTCATTCAAAATCAGTGCTTGATGTGAGGCTGTGAGTGGAAAAGGAACAGTGACACCTTTTCATGAACAGACGAAAGACGCTGAACAAAGAGGTAAAGGAGCTGTTTTACTGCTCTGTTTTGTGCTGGTGACATCAATACTGAAAGTCTTTTTTCTGTATATTGTTCTAGTGTCAGTATATTAAAAAGGCTACAAAAATAACTGAAAGCTGAAGAAAATGTCTTAAAATGAGCGTCTCAAGGAGTTCAATTTCTTCAGCTTACCACAACAAAACTGGGTGACAGTTTCGTGATGACCAAACACCAGGTACCATGAAGATCTCTGCTCTAACAGAGAAAAGGTTTAACAGAGGGCAGGTCCAAATTAAAGGAATACATTTGACACAATTGCAGCAAATTACCAAGAACCACTGGTGAACATTCTGCTTCAAATGGCTTCAAATCAAAACCAGGTACCCTCCTTAAAAATGTGCTTCAGAAAAATCCAAGTGATGTTTCCCATCTTGTAAGTAAAGAAAGGATCAGAAGGAAATAATGAACGGCAAAGACCAGGCATTAATTACCAGAGTTCCTGGCCTCGAAGTTATTCCTTTGCCTTTCTGTGAAGTAAAGCACTTTCAGCCCGTTGTTATCAGCAGAGGAGTAGTGAGGTCTGCGCTCTAGATTGTGGTAAGAAGTAATCTCTAATCCTCCTGCCTCTGTCCCCGTCTCAGTCCTCTGGAGAGACTCCGTCCCTCCGTGCCTCACCCTCCTCCTCAGCTCATGGTTTCACTTTCTCCCGTCCTCCCTCCCGTCATCGATAGTGGGACACAGCAAGTTGCGGAGAAGGGACCTGGAATGAAGCTTGCTGCTTTCAAGTTCTTCCATTCCAGATAAAAACCGTCAACCCAGAGGAGCTAAATAAGGCACCTGGAAAGCAGGAACCGGTTCGTCATGAGCGACACGGTGGGTATCGGCTTGACACAGCATTCCCACGCTTGCCACAAGCCCCGGGGGCAGAGCCTGCGGGGCTGCTCCATCCACGGCATCCGCTCGCCACCTTCCGAGCAGGGCGAGGAAAAGTAAAAGGGAAACAAAGAAGAAAGAAAAAGAAAAGGCTTCTGCCGAAACCCGGGATCGAACCAGGGACCTTTAGATCTTCAGTCTAACGCTCTCCCAACTGAGCTATTTCGGCTGCTGTGGTACCACTTTAAACGTGAGGTCAGTAATCTGTTCTTCCCCCGCCCCCCGGTCATCCAGCCCAACTTCGCACGTGGTAGTTTGAATAAAATAGATGTTACTCGCCCTGCAGTGCCGCATACCACAAACGAATCGATGACGAGCCTTTGCAAACAAAATTATGCCGTAAGCCAAAGAAAAGTGCAGCAGTAACACAAAACTGTGTATACATTTATCCCAACACATAACCTACATGTGTTTACCATCAGGATAATGAAGTTTTGGCTTTGGTTCCCTTGTTTATTTAGGGAGTAACAGAAAACAGAACATTCTGTGGGATTCAGGAACGTTAAATTAGCAGTATTTTTGCTTCAATTTTCAGGGATGTTATTTTGAACCCTGACAAATTCTGCGCAGAGATGATGTATCACAAAGAGACGGCAACACAAAAGCACATCTGCACCCTCATTTTTCAATGGTCTTGCTGGGAGTTGCATATTCCACAGAAGCTCCATGAGTCTGCCTAAATCACAAATCCTGACTAAACACAGTTATAAGAAAAAAAATTATGCTCACATTGTTGATTAGGCATTTATTTCAAAAAGCAACAGTTATCACACTCTTTGGCTACAGGTCAAAGGTAAAGGATATACCTGAGCGCCCACATTAGTGCACATTGCCCTGGTGCTGGACACTCACCTCCCAAGTTGGTATTTATTTGCACATCCCATGGCTTTAAAAACCAAGCTACCCGTGAGAGTGTCCTCTCTTCACGCTCTCTGCTGGCTGTGGGGGGAGAAAGGCTGCTTTGCAAGATTGTTCACTGCTGCTCCCTTGTGTTGGTCAAAAAAAAAAAACCTACAGCTTGTTTTTTTTAATCTCTGTCTCTTCTACAGTAATAGAATTTAACAATTTCCTTTACTGCTTGGGGAAGCAGAAGCCTTTTCTCAAACCAGCCACATGCATATTAGATGACATACACCCCCGTATTTGCTTTTATTTTCTGAGTACATTTTTCCTCAAGTCGTTGCCTTTTTGGGAAGTCTTGTGGGACAAACACTGTTCTTCAGGAGCTCATGTATTTTCAGAAGTCAAAGACCTGTTTTCAGAAGTAAAAAGGCTGAGAGGAGTGGGCCAACAATCTTGTGACTGAAAACAAACTAAAAAATTTAATTTAGGGAGAGGTTAAAAAGAACTACTCACACCATCATACTAAAGAGGTGTGCAACCAACATACTGACGCAAAATCTCATCTTCTCATGATTTTTCACCACCACTGACAACAATTGTTTTGCTGAGAAATTATGAATGTAATCCCTTAATAACTATGTTTCCTGCTGATGCAGCTAAAACAATCTTGTGATCTTGGCTGCAGATTAACTCCAAATGTGTCATGACACGGAGAGAAGTCAAAACACTACCGATTCAAGAGTTTTCATATATTACCACAACAATCAGAGATACTATGAACCAATAGGTTAGCTTGATTTTCATTATTTTTAGAAGCCTTTGGTAGTGGAAATGGCAATGGAAATAAAAACTATAGGCAATGCAAACCAAAATGAAATGAAGAGGACAATTCAGTCTCAGATATAGTATATTTAACACAACAGTCACTTTTTTCCCAAAAAGAAGGGATTCTGTATTATTCCTCCTACTGAAGAGTAGAAAGATACTTGCATTTCATAGCTATTTAAAGAGCATAAGAACACAGTTTTTGCAAAATGGAGCATTCTAAGTTAAAAAAGGACACTTTTTTCACCCACCACTTTTTTCCTATATCAAATAAAGACAAACAAAAGCTATTTTCTAGCCCATCATATCATGACAATGTAAACAGCCTCAACCACAGCTGATATCCCTTTATGCCAATCAGCATACAAGTGTAAGCAAGTGCCAAGGTCAGACCAGGGGAAGCCTTGGAGGAAGTAAGGGTTATCTCTCTTGCACAAACTGGAGCTAATACACACGAACACTCAAAGGCACCACAGGCCACAGTTTGCAGAGTAAGCGGGGGATGCCCCATCCCTGGAAGTGTTCAAGGCCAAGTTGGATGGGGCTTTGAGCAAGCTCGTCTTGCAAGCCACCTGCCTGTGGCAAACGAGTTAAAACTAGATGTGATCTTTAAGGTCCCTTCCAACCCAAACCATTCTATGACTGCAGATGGCCCTGCCTCAGCTGCCCACTTCAGTGTCTTCCAAATCCTTTCACTTGCTGCTGGCAAGGGATGTACTGAATAGCAGGTGTGGTACACCAAAATAATGGGGTAGCAATGTTGGTCTTCCCCAATGCACATGTGATTTCAGGAGCTGCTTCCCAAAGATCTGATCCAACTCACAACAGTAACCCCAAGAAGAAATGCAAACCAACAGCTGTTTCCACGACTGAACCTGGAGAGAAAACCCTGGCCAAAAGCCAGTCGTCCTTCTTTCTAAAGAAGTGACATACACTTTTACTCCATTTATTTTCTTATTGGTGTAACCTTTGTTCTGTGACACAAACCTCAAGAGAATGGCCTCAAAGATTAGTGTTCACAGTATTTTACATCGCTCCCCTTTTGCCTTTTGCAGAAATGCTTCCCAGTAAAAATGGTAAGAAATAAAACCTAAAAGCATTACACTTCTCCACAGTGTCAGTTCACTAGTTGATCCTTTCTTTCTTTCTTCCTACAGAAACCATAGACTTAATGGCAAAATAAGCTGTTTTCTTTGACAGGAAAAAGACTTTCTCCTCTGAAAAGAAATGGTCCTACTGGAGCACTCACCTGCTAAGACAACCTGATCTACAGCAAAGTGTGTGTGTGTGGCTCAGCTTCGCGAACCAAGATTTGGGAAGGGCTCTCCCCACGTGGGTGTGCCCTTCCAGCCTGCGCAGTGGATTTTAGGTGAGGCACAGCGTTTAAGTCCTGAGGGTTCATCTGCCACAGCTAAGCGAGCTTGGACCGTGCCAGTGAAGTCCTCAGGACTAGAACCCACAGCACCCGGCATTTCCCAGGAGGTCTCCCATCCAAGTACTAATCCGGGGCTGACCCTGCTTAGCTTCCGAGATCTGATAGGATCAGATGTCAGGGAGGCATTTAACTGCCTTCTTACAGCAAAGTAGCTCAAAGAAAAAAAAACCTCCTAGGTTTTTTAAAATATACATTTAAATATTTTTAAAATGTGTATGCATGTATTTATTTTTATATATATAAATAAAAGTAGGAATACTGAGCCAAAAATCTCAAATGCTTGAAAGGATTAAAAAATAAATAAATAAAACAGAACAGCTTCCATTAACAATTGATCCTTTTGAAAAATACGCTCCCAGTAGTATCACTTGTTTGGATAGGCACGTGAATATCAAAGCTTGCATCTTCAGCATCTAAACATTCAAAACAATTTTCAAAAGATCTATTAATAAACCAACCACACACTACTGCCTTCTACTGTGTTTCTGGTAGCACTACCATAAGTTAATTGATTTTTAGTGTTCTAAAGATACTGTACCTATTCTGAAGGTTTAAAATAAAGTTTATGTACATTTAAAATAAGATTAAATAATCTCTAATCTCTCCTCCTAAAGACACATCATCACAAGTATTCCAGTATAAGCAGATGTGAAAGATACAGACTTGCATGCATCTCACCCAAAGCAGCTGCCACAGTAACCACAAATACAGCTAGAACAGATCTTTGCAGCACTTCAGCTGTTTCTGGTACTGACTTTTGTAAAATACAGAACATTAAGATGGATATTGTAAGGAAGGATACATATTGTATGGAAGCTGTATCTCAAGAAAAATACCAAAATTATGACAATATTTGAATGTCACCAGCAAAGTGTGTTCGACACTGAAATTTAAGTGATTGATCCATGTAAGTGTATCCAGTAAGCAAAGTGTGCTAAGAAACCAATACATACTAAGTCCAGCAACCTCTGTCCTTTGTAAATGGAGGTTTTGACTTCCAAATCAAGTTTCAGAAACCCAAAAAATATAATTGCCACACGAGTCAAGTGTAGTGTTATCCCAGTTTGTCACGGAAAACTCATCTTCAATAACACACTCCCAGACTTCAGAACACATACTTGGCACAATGGTACACCTAGAAACTTCCTGCTTAGCCTTCTTTTAGGATGACTCTTGCTAACCAGAAGTGGCATGTTATCAACAACACCATGCACCACACAAGAGGTGTGAGGAAGTTGGGAGCATTTGTGTTTTAAGAGTTAACTCCCAATTCTGAGACACTTTTGAAGTCACAGCAGCTTCTGAGTACACCACAGCATTCCAGTGGTATGCTTCTTTTGCAGCTCTGTTCAGGGGCCACAGAAGGCTCTGGGACTGTGCCAAGTCCAGAAGCTCAAGTGATAAAACCAAGAAGAACAGCATCTTCTGTGTCTGCCACACCACCTCGAAGCCAAAGAAGTGAAGTTAATTTTTTCAGGATAGAGGCAGAGCCAAGAAATTTAAAAAAAAACCAACCTGCCATCTGCATTTTAAGCATGTTTTTCTGAATTAAGAGAAACCAGCTGCAACATAACTTTTATTGCTAAATCAACTTAGAAAAATATTCATGGACATAATTATAGCATCAAAGTTTTTTCCAAATTTGACATTAAAACTCAAATATTGTTTTATCTTTAAAATGTTTGTTACAGAAAAACAAAATTGTGCAATGCTGCATTGAATAAGGTCTGCCAACCCACAAGTCACAGAAAAACAAGCATTTAAAAACATTTTCCCCATAAATATCCTTCATATCATCGGAAATAATGTCATTGGAATGTTAACTGTGTTCCAGTATTTCAAGTTTGTTACAAATATTTAAGAAAAAGAAATGAACATGTAAAAGACAGCAGTACAGTAAAACAAGGACAAATTTAAGAAAATGCTTCTGGAAATCTCAGTGAGAACACCTGCTACTTCTTGACCCATTTTCCCCCTTGCTAATCTCAAAAAGGGGCATTTAACGTTAAACAGTAGGTAAGAGTTTAATCAGCCATCTACAGGAGTTAATACTGCCCCAACAGAGAAATGGACGGAACCATATGAGGGCCATATATAGCTTTTAGCAACCAATTCATACTCACCAAAAAAATACATTTCTCTCTTTGATCAAAAATAAAACCCAAATCTTTGAAGTGGCAAAAATAATATATTACAATGTAAAAACAAACTGATAAAGATGAACAATTCAGAACTAAAACAAATCTAACTGAAAGTCCCAAAGCTGTAATCGCAATTAATTATTCTTAATTAATAAGGCAGATTTTACTTTAGTTACACTAATTTGTAGCATTATAAAATGCTTCACTCCATACAGTTCTTTAAAATCAATACCTAATGAGAATAGAGTATTGCACCAAAAGCTGAAATTAACAAGTTCAACTTATAAAGTGCTGAAACCGTTCCAAAGTTGTGCCACGCTGCAGCTCTGTGCTCATCAGGGTTCCTGTATCTTGAAAACATTGAGTCCAACGTGGCCACTTGATTGCAGGCTTTGAAGAAAAGACCATACATGAGGTAGAAAAAACTCCTTCAGTTCTGCGCCACCCTATGGATCACTGAGGTGTGCAAATGGCTCTGACACAGGAAAGGGCTCCAAAGCTTTTTCCGAGTTTTTCCAATTGTGAAAGTTTTCTTTGTACCACTCAACTAGTATGGAGAGAATGCTGATGAGTCAAGCTGACCAGAGATAACAGGGAAATTCAAATATTCCACAGACATCATAAGACTAACAACATGCTAAGTGATCATTATGCAAAATTTTAACCTATGGTATTATAAAAATCTAGTTTAAATTTTATAAATTCTTTATGCAAGACTTATTCTAGAACAAAACAGTGATCAAATTTTTTAAAATCATATAAATTCACTACTTAAGAAGCAGACAATTCTACATAAAACCAAAGTGTTAAATTCTATGTCAAGCGTCTCATTAACTGACCTATATAACCCTTTCCCCCACGTTCCCTTTCCCTCCTCCCATCACTTCTAAACCAGTGTAAAAGCCATCAGTCCTACTTGTTTTCTTTATTCCTTCTTTCCAAGGCACTTTAGGTCTCCATCCTAAGTTGTGCATCTTTTCTGAATTCATTGGGTACCTCAGGTCATTCGTAGGCCTGATGAAGTACAAAATGGACACGGAAAACAGTTTGATTAGACTTGTTCATTAATAAGAGATGCAGTACCTCACATAGTCTTCAAAGGAATATTAGGTATGCTTCAGTTTTGAAAATTCACATCAACATGAACAGATTGCATTGCCTACAAAGAACACGTGGCAGCTGAGTGTAGCTACAACAATTACAATTCAGTTTGTACAGTCAGCTACTTGGAATTGACTAGAATAAATATGAATTAATATTTTATTGGCACAAAAATGAATGCAAAACTCGACACACTGCCAATGCAATTGTGCAAGTCAGTGCACTTGCCACGCAAAGCCAGTGTTTGCTAATATTAGCATTTACGTTTTTCATCCTGAAAACCCACAAATTTACACATACTTCAGGTTTAAAATACACAGCCTTCCAAAGGTTGTCATTACAGTGTCTCAGTAGCCACACAAACTTAGTCATACTGAATATGTAGAACCCCAAACTGCAAGCTTCAATACAGAAAGAGATATCTGATATTTAAGCATGACAGAAAGAGATATCTGATATTTAAGCATGACACAAATCTTCACTTCCGCAGTCTGGCAGATAGGTAGTCTAGTCTAACACTCCTGCATTACTGGGGCTGGTACACTGAATAGTCAAAGTACATGTGCAAACACAAACCAAGTACTACCACTGTTATAACATGCTGATCTCAAGCAGAAGCAGAACTAATTTTTTCATAGCAAGTAACCCCCATGACCTTTAAGTCACTCATTATAGAATTAAATAATCATTAGTTAAGTATCTTACCACTTCTTTATAAGATTTCAACATTCTTTGAAGCATGTATTCTCACATGGCTAGTTTTCCCAAGCCCATTTATGTTTAAACATTAGCAGACAGGGCCCAATACACATAAAGAAACATCCCAAGCTGAATTACACTGAGACCTACTGAACACTCACATCATGTGAGCCAAAGGCAATTTGTTCAAAGTCCTGTGATACACTCAGATAGGATTCTAAAGAACACTTCCTTTTCAAAACAAAAGTTAGTACATTTAAAGACACTTCAGTTGCCATGATAACAATCCACATGTGAACAGAAAGTGAGAATTCTAAAGGCCATAATACTTAACTGCTATCAGTAGACACGTCATTTCTAATCACTCTGGAGAGAGTGATATCTAAAGTAAGCAGAGGCTCATTGTTGCTGCAGAAAAGAAATGGAGATAAAAGAACAGAGCCAAACTAAGCCTGAAATTAAGGACAGAAACACACAGCAAAAGCGTATCTGTAAAAGCTCTAAAATTTTTACCACTGCCCTAACTTTGGTACCTTAAGAGTTTTACATCTACTTTTGAGGTAGCAGCTTCAGTCTAAAACTAACTACACTCCATAAGTGCATATTTCTGCCTGGAGACAATGAGTCTTATTATAAAGTACATCTAAGTTTGAATTAGTCGCATTAACGTGAAAATACCAAAGCTAAGTGACAATTGGGACTCATCTCATTCAGTGATGATGAATACAAAGTACTGAATAACCATACAAACTACCATGATGAAAAGACTTAGCTGCTGTGTAAAACCTGAACTCATCCCAAAGGGACTTCAGTAGTGAGAAGGATGAACAAAGTTTGAAGACAGACGGATTAGCATTACACATTCCTCTTCAAGACATGCACTCTGACTTAAAGATCCAAATAATAAATGGAAATCCTCTTTTTCTATACAGTGCTCTGTATAGATTATGGATGTCAAATCCAGTAGCCAAAAAAAAAGAAAAAATATTAAGAAAGCAAACCAGCTCTTACTCCCTCAAGTGTTTCCCTCCTTCAGAGCAGAAACACTTTCACAAAAAACTATTTGGCAAAAGTCTCAGAAACCTTTAGGACAAAGCTATGCTGGATGTGCAGGATATCCTGAATGTCCTCCACATTCCTTACCTGTCTTTGACATAATCCATCCAGTGCTCCATTTCAGATTCTGAACTGGTCTTCTTTATCTGTCAAGAACAGAAACAATTACCACCCTCATACATTTTGCACTGTCTAAACATACATTTAAAAAATAGGAGGGTTTAAGAAGATTTAAGTCTGTTAAAAACAAACAAACACAAAAACTACAAACAGATGGTCTTTTGCAAACTGACTTTTCAAACTACTGAAATTACCAAAATTATCTAGAACAATTCCAATACATCTCCTTCATCTGAGCACTCTCAAAACATCCATAATCAAATTGTTAGATTTTAATAGTGCCCAATTCTCAAACAAAAATTAAAGCAGCCAGCATGAAAAAAACCAATAAATGATATTTAATTATTATGCCAGTTAGGATAACTGATGAAGCAGTCCAACACAGAACAGCCCGTACTGCAAACTTACACAGTACAGCTGTCACAGAAAGGGTAGCACACTGTTCTGCTACAATTACCTTCCAAGAACCACTGCAAATCTAAGCTCTTTCAGAGTTACAAAAGGTTTGTAAAAGAATGGTTCACACATGTAATGAAAACTGGTAAAGAAAAGCATCAGAACTGTTTACTCACTAAATGGATTAGTTCCTTAGCAAGCTGGACAATGGACAGCTCAAAGTTAGTTCCAATGTTATAAATTTCACCTGGCTTCCCCTCCTTCAGGACAGTAAGGAATGCTTCTACCACATCAGTTGCATAAAGGAAATTCCTTCTTTGAAGCCCAGAACCATGAATACAGCTTAGGAAAAGAAAAAGACAAAAATTTGTATTAATTCTCAGACACATTCAATTTATTGGACTGTGTTTAAACAGTTTTGCTTTTAGGTGTTACCTAAAGGTACCTTAAGTAGCTGACAAGCAAACAATCCTCTACTTTAAGGAAATCCTATTGTTAAAATAAGTGATTCATAACTTAGTTATGAAACTATCATTTACAAACTGTAGCACACATTTATAACTGTAATTACAGTTTTATAGCACAAATACCACAAACCAAAAATTACCTACCATTTTCTGTTCTGGTGCAACAAAGATATAAACTTTGGAATAACCTAAGGAATAAAAAAATATATTATTCTGCTATTTTAGAAGCTGTTAAATCTACAAAGAATAAGGTATTTCACTAGTGAAGCATCATTAAGTATTTTATTAAGATCCTTTAAATACTGTTAAGTTTTATTAAGTCTAATGAAAGAATGTATCAAGCCTAGAAACTGCAAGGATTTCGGTCTTAAAAGTAGATGCCTCGATTTTATTGTAAACCTTACCTTTCTGGCAGTTACAAATGTAACATTTTTACAAAAGTAAAACAAGTTCCATTACTTTTTGCACACAGCAGTGCACTACAGTCTAACTAGAAACAATTTTTGCCAGCAGGTCAGAAAAAGGTTTAAACATCCAGCAAACTGAAGTAAATCAAAAAGTAAGAGTTGTTAAAATAGTTATATTTGGATAGAACCAATAGAGAATTTCAAGGTAACTAAACACAGATCAAGTGACAGACACTAGTTTGCTGCACAAATATTTACAATATTATGTTCAGCTACAAGCTTAGATCCATTCATGATGCCCCAGAAACTTCAGAACAGTAGGCCCCACTATTAAAGTTCTCAAACTGAAGCCATTAGAAAACTACTCAAGTTATTTTAATTTTGTTAACTTAATACTTTAAACATAGGAGCAGACATACTAGGTAAAACTAACAATTCATCTAGCCCAATGGTGTGTTTTCACTGGTAACTAAAACTGGGTATATGAGGAAGACTATATCTAAGTCAAAAGCAAGCATATCGAGACCTCTACACCCCTGACTATACTCCCAGTAATCATGCAGCCTGCAGCCAGGCATTTCCCCAGTCACAGATCAGTGAAAAAATGTATATTTTAAAAACATTGTTTATCCACCTGCAATAATGTAGGGGAAAATAAATTTATTTTTTAAAAAAGGGCAATTCCAATTAAAAAATACCACAGTAGAACTGCAAAATATATTTTGCATAAATTCCAAACTTCAAAGAGTATGTGTGATTATCACTTTCATTCCATCAGTATATTTCCACTCACTAGCATAGCAGATTTTGGTATAGACTTAAAAAGGCAGCTTGCTCTCACTAATAACTATTTTAAATAGTCGCCCTGCAAGGTCTGCATGAACAATGCAAAGACAAGTCACTTTACACTACTTCTCCCCTTATATCTGAAGCTTTATCTTATCTCTTTGCTGTACAGGTTAGAACACCACTTTCTATACCAGACATATTGTGTTCTCACATTTTACTTTTTGAAATGTTTACCTTGGTTATTAAATGCTCCCAATTATAGAACATGACATATGATTTAATGTAATTTGTAGGAGAACCCTGCCAAAATATCCCTTGAAAAAACAGAAAAATTACAAAACAAAGTCACTGTCATAAGAGTCATGTAAATAACTACAAGTCTCTCACTGAAGTTTTATTGACAACCAAAAAATTTGTGTTTGCAGTAAGACATGTTAGCATGAGTTCAAAATATATAATCACATGTTAGTTGCAGGAGTGCTTTTTCCAAAAGTCACTGCATTCATATGAGAAAAGTGCAACATCACTGTGACCCTGAATGATGGTACCCTGAAGCTCAGAGTAAAGCACAATTTAACTTACTTTTTCTGGATACTGATGTGGTCCATAAACATTACTGCTCCGTGTGATAACAGCTGGAAACTTGAGAGCATTAAATACACATGTGATTATAAGAAAATATATACCAGTAAAAATCTGTAGGCTTCTTGCTGATCGATAAACAATAAACTGACACATGTTCAGTGCTTATTCACAAATCTGCAAGACTTTACAAATATTAGTGAATTAAGCTATCTGCATTTCTGCCAAATAGGTAAGGGCATCCAGCCTCCTCAGCCTGTTAGAAGCACCACAAGTGACAAATGTTTGAAATCTCTGTCTTGCTCTGGAACCACCATGGAACATTGCACATGTGTATCTGCTTGACTGAAGACTAGCTTACTCCTATTTATTCCAAGATGATGCTTCACAGTCATCAACATCCTATTCATGCCCACTATTTATCAAAAACATCATATATCAAGAACAAAAGCCTAAAGTATTCAAAATTTTAAATATTTTTCCTGAAGCAAATCTAATAGGGCTTTTTCTTCTTTTTTTGCTTTAACTATAAGCCTAGTTTTAATACAATTTCAATTCTGCACATTCTACTTCTATGTAATACGTCTGTATTTCCTTTAAGCTTAGCACTGGTTTTTAAATCCTATTGTTCTCTTTGACTATTTTATCAAAGCACACGTTTAGACATTACAGTTCAGATTTAAAAAAGAAAAATTAAAAACATCTGACCTGTCATGCAGTGCATCTCCACCACTTATTGGTGGACATGCTCCAATGCATCCAAACTAAAGGACTAACATGGAAAGAGGTAGCACTGTGTGGATTAGTACTGGCTTTTCTTTTATACATAATACAGACATTAAGTATGGGCTTCACAGTTTCTGAAGCTTCCATCGACTTACTTGATACCTTTCCCAGTAAGACTGAACAAAACACTCTGCAGCTGCTTTAGAGGAGGCATAGGGATTTGTTGGACGTTTTGGTGAAGATTCATCAAATTCCTAAAATGAAAAGAAAAATTTGCATTACTCAATTTCCTTCGTCCAGGTAAGCCTTAAAGTTACAAAAGAAATAAAAATCCCTAAATATCCAAGCACATCAGTCTGACAAAGTACACAACAAAAGTCAGTATATTTATGGAACACAGGGGGCAGCCAGATTACCAGCAGTAATATCTTTTTACTTCTAGCAGAGTATCTCAAGGTAGCAGGGCCTTAGATTTTTATCTTGTAAAATAATCACTGTTGCTACAGGGAGGCTCCATCCTTCTCAGGTTCATACTGCCTCAGAATGCCATTGCACCACCACTAACAAACTGACCTAAGTTAAAGGGATCTTAAACTTTTCTATAAATTTTATTTCTGTAAGAAGTGTAGAATTGCAACCCAAAAGCCTCTAAAGCAAGACTTCCAACAATTTTGACCACTTCCAGAACAGTTAGCTTTCCAGGCTAACTTGCCACTTCAAACTTCTCATCTGGAGGGAAAAAAAACCAAACCGACACAAATGAAAAAAAAGAGGGATACTACTCAAAGCATGATTTGTAACAACATGATTAAGAGACTTACTGTTCTTGTCTGACCTTTGCCTCTAAAATTAACTGGGCCTTCTCCCCACAAAACAACTCTACACAAACTTCTAGTGTGATTTGCAAAGAGAAGAAAAAAAGCAGATCAAAGTGCTCTTTTCAATGCCCAGAGGCAGAAAAATTTCACCTGAAGGTAGCAGCCAAACCACTGATTTACATGCAAGAAAACATTATCCTTGCATATCTTAAAGTCTACAGATGGAAGTGGAGTTGAAGGAACTGAACAAGACATTGTAGCAATAGGGAAGAGCATAGAACTCTTCTGAAGTACATTATTATTATTTTCATGGACCATGGCATAAGGCTTCTTGACTGTTATTTATGCCTCCAAAAAATGAACATGCATATTTTGCCTTTTTACTGATCTAAATTACATTTCCTGAATTAAGGTCAGGCATAAATTGTCAAAAATCAAAGACTTTCATAGAACAATAAAGATCTGAATACTTCTTAGAGTCATATGGGAAATGTTTCCTGTTTGAATTGTCACTCCCTACAGTTGTTAGCATTTAGCTAGAGTATAAAAGTATGAAAGCAGTAGTTCCCTGCCTGTCAAACTGTGCACATTGCTGAAGTCTCATGAATGCTCCAAGACAAAACCTGTATAATATTTTGATACTATCTGAGAAGTATTCATGTCATTAATGACCCCAATCTCACTGCTTTAGGTAATAGACAGGCAATATAAAATACGCTACCAAAAAAAAAAATCAGGACAATTTTGATACTCAGCTTTATAGAAACAACCAGTGCTTATTTACATGTTTCAGTACTGTCAGAAATAGCTTGAAAGTCACACATTTAGAGAGGCCAAGAAAAGTTATGACTCAGTTTGTTTTCACTATTAAAAGCAAATAAAGCTAGCAAAACTCCCATGCACTTTCAAACTCACCTCATCAGTGCTCCCTCCATATACTTCATCTGTACTAACATAGACAAATTTCTCCACATTGGCTTCATGTGCAGCAGCAACCAGCACGTTAGTGCCATAAACATTCACGTATGTGAACTCCAGGGCACGCCAAAATGAAAGATCTACATTAAAAAATTCAGACAGTTCTGATTAAATTTAGGCAAGTTGGGTTATTGGTTCCCACTGAATAATACTGGAGGCTGAAATACAGACTTGCAGATTGCAAGATCATTATTAAATAAAGGGACTTTCTACACTTACTTGAAGACAAAAATCTTTGCTCTCAAGAGGCTGGAATCAAGAAGAAAAGCGTACTGGCTGTGGACTTTTTAACCTAAAGCAGCATTATCTAACTTTATTTAAGCACAACTACTTCCCTTCTCACTAGGAAAGGTTATGTATGTATGTATGTATGTATGTATGGCCAGACTTGGCAAACGCAGATTTGGGCAGGGCTCTCCCCACGTGCCCTTCCAGCCTGCACAGTGGATTTTTTAGGTGAGGCACAGCGTGCGCAGAACTGGCCCCACCGTTTAAGTCCCAAGGTCCATTTGACACGGCCGAGCGAGCTCGGATAGTGACAGTGAAGTCCTCGGGACTGTCACAGCACCCAGTACTAACCAGGGCTGACCCTGCTGAGCATCCGAGATGTGACGAGATGGGATGGCAGGGAGGCATTGAACTGCCGGGGGACGGTCCCACTGAGACTCGAACTCAGGTCCTTGGGATTCAGAGTCCAGAGTGCTCTCCTTTACACCACGGGACCGCCCCAGGAAAGGTTAAGCACAGTAATAAAAGTGTCATGCAAAGACAGTGTCAAGATGCAGTAATATATAACTATTACTGTTCATTAACCAGCACCTGTTTTAATTCTTACAACTGTCCCACTGGCCTAATGACTGCGCATATCAAATCTGACAATTTCAAAAAGTATTTTCCCAGGGAACTTTCTGAGGATTTCTTCTCATGATGGAAGGAGCATGTCAGGGATTGTTCTTAATAACAGTGATGCTGAAGAGCAGTGACCTGAAATAAGCACTTTTAAGTATGATTTATTCTCTCTTTTTAGAATTGAGGCAGGATTCCGAAGGGACTTAAGCCTAATCCTTAAGCTTCCACACTGTGTTTCTTCATGTGAAGCTGGAGCCAATCAAGCAAAAACTTTGGATTATGTACAAACTCTCTCTCCCCACTGTCTTTATGACTCCATCAGTACACTGTCAGTTACATGTGAGTCCAGATGGAATTTAAAAATGTAATGCAAAAAAAAAGAAAAGGGGGCATTACCATTTATGTGAAATGAAAACAGACAACAGCCAGATGAAGCACTTTTGAAATCAAGGCTGTGAACTCCTTTAAGTTAAAAAGGCCATCAGACAGTAAATCATGTAGTTTGTAGGTACCAACTGGATCCTTGGTTTATATGAAGGAAAAAGACAAAAAGTACCAGCATATATTTCAAGCAGATATGGCCATGGAAAACAATACCAAAACATGCAGCATTGCTCACCTACATGTGTTTGGGCTGCAAAATGAAGGACTATATCTATTTTCTCAGTTTTGAAGAGTTGTTTTATAAAATCAGGTTCACAAATATCTCCCTAAAGAGAAAAAAAATTCAAACATTATTTTTGATAGAAAATAGCTTTCATCATAGAAGCACTTTTGTATGATGAAATCACACAATCATTACAAAGCAAGCACAAGACATAAACACCACTACCAACTGAGTTTTGGCAATTTCTCAATGCCATGTCTAAAAGAAGACCAGCTATAAAAGTTCACCTATTTTGAGAAACATCCTCAATGAAACTTATTTCAGGATTTACATTACTATTAACATTAGAAACACCAATGTTCCCAAAAATACACACCCCAGCAGTACAGCGTGGAACTTCAACGCTGATGCTGAAATGCCAGGTTCGGAGAGAGCAGGTAAGTTACTGGAGTCTCGCTAAGCAGACAGGGACATCTAGTGGTGAAGCGGACACGTGGCTGGATGACTTGCAAGGATTTGGGTTTTTGTTGTTTGTTCCAGTATTTATTGATATATTTACAAAAAAGAGAAAGGCATCGACCCAAAAACCATTCTTTAATTTGACACCACCAACAGCACCTTTTAAAGGTAAATGTAAGCTGACAAAACCTTTTGATATTTACCTGTTGGCTCAACTTAAACGAGACAGTACCTGAGAATGGTGTCTTGTGGAAGACTTTTGTATTTCAAAAACAAGGCAAATAACTAAACATAGTTCAAATGTATCTCTGTTTCAAGAAGTTCTCAAGTAACAATTCTGAACAACAGCATCAAAATAGTAGACTATGTCAGAAATGGTAGGAAGATGAACTGATTTTTCCTATTTCTCATGCCTGAATAAAAGAGACACACTTCAGTAAATACACTTCAGGCTCACAAATTATTTTGAACTAAATGGTTACAATTACTTTTTTAAAAAAACCTGAAATTCAAGCTTGGTGCATCTGTGCTGAGCAACAACAGAAATAGCGACAGAAATGCCCCTAATGCAAATTTCCTAAACTTTCACTTCTCTACTTTCCAAAATAGGCTTACTTCCTACAGTACCACTAGAGCATATACGCTTCTTGCAGTCTCTTAAGGTCAGTAACAATGTTATAGTTTTAATCAAAGGTGTTGCATATCAGAAATTATTTTTCCCAGTGCACTTTTTCCCGTCACTGTCAACTGCTCGGCTGCACGGCTACTCTATGTTAAGCTGTCCTTAAAAAAAAAAACAACAAACAAACCACACATACACAAAAAACCAAAATAAAAAATACTGGTCCAAGTTTTGTGACAAGATATCCCCACCCCAGTCCAAAAGCAGTATAGCCACATCATTCCTTGTTACTGTTCCCCTGCTTCAGACGGGGCTGTGACTCTTTAGAGGATGCCTTCTAGAATTCCATGCTCTCCCACACAGTTAAATGTTACTATTATCCAGGTAACAAGGCTCTTATATGGCATTCATGTATTTCGTATCACATACTGAAAACAAAGACCTCAGGAAAAATAACCAAAAAGCCAGTTTGAGCATGCTGAAACTGCATGTATGTGCACGTCTACATACAGACAGTCTCTTTACCCTCATACAACTTTTATCCCAATAGCTCAGACATAATCTCTTACTGAAATAAAGAGATCCGTTCACAAAAACAGCCATGGGGGTCACCAAACAGGTGAGGGCAAGTTAAATTCCCAACTTCACCTGAATCTAAGGAAAAACGTAAGCTTACATTTACTACCTCCAACAAAGTTGCTATTTTAGAAAACTAAACAATATGCATTTCTCAGATGTCCTGCAGCTTTGGGCAGCCCTCAAGACAGAGAGACCAGAGTCAATATTGACTTATGTAGAGAGGAAGGACCTCAGCATGAAAGCCCAGCAGTCTGTGCTTCCAAATATTGATCTGAACAATCAATCAGAGTCAATCTCTTATCTGAAGACAAAACTGTGGAAACAGTGAACTAATTTAACTGGCAAAATTTTAAAAGGAAAAGGTATACCTTGAATGCTGCCATAAGACCCCATTCCAAAATGACTGTGAACTCTGCAGCTTGAGCAAGAACACAGCCTGATGGCCATTACTGACAGAACCACAGCCTGTTGCACACCATGGAATGTGTCAAGTGGCAGAGTTTAAAGGTGCAAAATCTAAGACAGCATCAGAGAATTACAGTAGAGCTGAATCTAAGTCTATCTTGAGCACACCATATATCAAAAGTGAAACAACCATCACTAAAAAAAAATTATGCTCCCTATCAAAATTACGCTTTTATCCATTTTGTACCTTTATGATACAATCAAATACATCAACTTTCCAAAGAATACTTCATGTAAAAGACAGAATATACTGCATATTCTTACAGACTTCTGTGGATGAAATGCAAAGGCTATTAATGTGGCAAACAGGTGAAGTAAATGGTGTTAAGCCCATTGAACTGTCACATACATTGGCATATTAAATATACCGACTCATTTCTGACAATGAAAGAGTAGAAGTAATTTCAATTTCATCATAAATTAAACTAGTGGCTTCCACTTTGGGGACCTCTGGAGACTACATTACCTAGTATACAAAGGGATAATCAGTAAAAAGTCAAATTTCTAAAAGAGAAGGCTTTATCACCTGGATAAACTTGTAGTTTTCCTTCCCAGAGACAGTTTCAAGATTCTTCAAGCTTGCACAGTAGTCGAGCTAAAGAGAAATAACCACACAATATCAGTAAGTGGGCTTCATGCAAGCAACTGAGGTAACTCAAACTCAACATAATCAGTAGAAAGTCTGGGAACTAAGTAAAAACTTACTTCACAAGAAAATCTATTGTGCAAGTAGATGTAATGAAGCTTTAAAAACACAAAACTCAAAAAAAAATCTTCAATGCAAAAATTCTTAAATGAAACTTTAGAGCTTGAAGTTTCCTTTTTTTTTAATCAAATAATTATTTGTGGTGGGAACATAAACAGCAGTTGATTTTTTTGTTTGCACAGGAACAAATGGAATATCAAACAAAAATTAATAACTAACAATAACCCACATGAATTTCAATATGTTACAGACTGCATTAAAAAAAATTTACAACAGTTTTCCACATCAAGAAACAAAACAAACTATTACCTTATCTAGATTTATAATCAGATAGTTTGGATAGTTTTTCACAAGAGAGACGACTACATGTGAAGCGCTGCAGGATAGAAAAAAACATATTTTACAGTTATATACACAGGTTTAAGGTAGAAAAGAGATGACAAATTCCAACTAAGTTCAGCAATATCAAAAGCCTTTGGGGGAAGAAGGGGCTATACTCAAGAGAGGTGAAAGGCATTAAAAATATACTTTAAGATATATCAACATTATTCTATTCTATATATATACTCTATATATTATTCTCTAGAACGCAGCTGCGCTGGGCAGGGCACGTCTCCAGGATGGAGGATCACCACCTCTCAAAGATTGTCCTCTGGTGACCTCGCCACCGGCTGCCACAAGAGAGGAGCCCCAAAGAAGAGATACAAGGACTCCCTGAAACAACACCTCAGCCTTGGCCATATTGACTGCCACCAATGGTCCACTCTGGCCTCCAATCGGGATTCATGGAGACAGACCATTCATGACACTGCTGCTTCCTTTGAGAACACAGGCAGAGTCAGTCTCCAGGAGAAAAGACAACGCAGAAAGAACCGTTCCTCGCCAATATCACCTAAAGAGACGTTCCGCTGTGCCTTTTGTGACCAGACTTGCCTATCCCGTATCGGCCTTTTTAGCCACCAGCACGCTTGCAACAAGCGTGGGTAGTGCCCTTCCCAAATCTTTGTTCGCGAAGCCTGGCCATGGTGATGATACATCATTCTAATATAGTCTACATATAACCGCATACTGTTAAGAAACTAAAAGTCAGAATAAAATTTAATGCTATAATGAAAGAAATCAGCACTGCTCACAGCCACATAAAAAAACCCAATAAACTGTTAAACACTTTATTCAATTGCCTTTCTAAAATACTTTTACACTCTTTAGCTTATACATTCAATATTAGGGAGAATCAGTCAAGTCTCCTGACCTGTAATGCTGACTCCCATCACTTTGACACTATTGTGAAGTGGCAACCAGATGGCATTTCCTGTTTGGCAGAGCTTCTTGTGTACAAGAAGCTCACGCAACAGCTCAGGTTTAGCAGGGGTTATTTGCACAACAAAATCTAATCCTCTCATAGCTTCTGAGACGGACCAGACCTTTCTCCAACTTGAGCAGAGCCAACAACACTGGAGAGCTGACATGGGAAATAGCAGCTGGCTCAAAGCACTGCCACCCCAACCCACAAAATCACAGAATCATTCAGACTGGAAAAGGCCTCTGAGATCATGGAATTCAACCTATGACCGATCACCACCTTCTCAACTAGACCACAATATGAAGTGCCACATCCAGCCATGTCTTGAACACCACCAGGGACAGTGACTCCACCACCTCCCTGGGCAGCCAGTTCCAATGTCTAATCATCCTTTCTGTGAAAAAATTCCTGCTGATGTCCAACCTGAACCTCCCCTGGTGCAGCTTGAGGCGAACTCTTCCTGTCGTTGTTTGCCTGGGAAAAGAGGCCGAATCCCACCTGGCTACACCCTCCTTTTAGGGCGGTCCCGTGGTGTAAAGGAGAGCACTCCGGACTCTGAATCCCAAGGACCTGAGTTCAAGTCTCAATGTAGGGCCCACCCCCCGGCAGTTCAATGCCTCCCTGCCATCCCATCTCGTCACATCTCAGATGCTCAGCAGGGTCAGCCCCGGTTAGTATCGGGTCCTGTGACAGTCCCGAGGACTTCCCTGTCACTGTCCAAGCTCGCTCGGCCGTGTCAAATGGACCTTGGGACTTAAACGGTGGGGCCAGTTCTGTGCACGCTGTGCCTCACCTAAAACATCCACTGCACAGGCTGGAAGGGCACACCCACGTGGGGAGAGCCCTTTCCAAATCTGCGTTTGCCAAGTCTGGCCATACATACACATATTCCCTCCTTTCAGATAGATGCAGAGAGTGGTAAGATCTCCCTTGAGCCTCCTTTTCCCCAGCATAAACAAGCCCAGCTCCCTCGGCCACTCCTCATGGGACGTGTGTTCCAGACCCTTCACCAGCCCCGCTGCCCTTCTCTGGCCTCTCCTTGAACTCCTCGCGGGCCAAGGGCCGGCGGGGCAGCAACACCGGTGTGGCAGCCCCCGACTCACCGCCCCGTCCTTCCCGCGGCGAAACCCGCGACACGGGCGCGGCATCAGCAGCCCCTGAGCCACCACGGCCCGAGCCAGCGGCGCCGCAGAACCGGCCCGGGACAGGCACAGGGAAGGCGGCCCCGCGGACCCCTCACCTCACACACTCACATGAAGCCGGCGCCGCCCGTCACCAGCAGCCGCTTCTCGAACCCCACAGCGCTGCCCGCCCGCACCGACATCGCCCGCGCTTTACGGCACCAGCCCCCCCCTCCGCGCCTCTCCCCCCACAGCTGCGCGTGCGCGGCACGGCCCCGCGGGTGTCACGGACAGGCCCGCAGCACCGGCGAGAGACTCGCTGAAGACTCGCCCTTCGCCCTCCCCGTCGCCCCCAGGGCGGAGCTCTCGCCGCCCCCGAGGGCAGCGGCGTGTCCAGAGCGCCGACACGTCGCCTCCTTTACGACAGTGGGCCTCTCAACCTACGGCCGGACCCGGCAACGGGACACGTTGTGTCAGGGGCGGGGCCTGTGCGCTTGGCCACGCCCCCGGCGCGGACGCGCCCCCTCATTGGCTCTCTCCGCTCCCGCCTTCCCGCTCGAGCCAGCCCGGTGGGGCCGGGGTGTCACGTGACCCGGGCAGTGCCGCGGGGGGCGGAGCGTCACGGTGGCCGCGGGTCCCGATCCCGGCCCGGGTCCCGATCCCGGTCCCGGTCCCGGTCCCGATCACGGGAATGCGGCGGCGGCTGCTGTGGCTGCTCTGCGCCGCCGCCGCCGGCTGCTGCTGGTGGGGCACTGCCGCGGGCAAGACGCTGCGGGGCGGCTTCGCCAGCGCCGCCGCCCGCCTGGAGCCGTGGCGGCCCGTGGCGCGCTTCCAGTTCCACGGTGGGTGCCCCGAGGGCAGGGAGGCGGGAGAGCGCTGTCATTCACGGGGAGTGGAGCGGGGGATGAAGAGACGCCGGGACGTGGGGAAAGCGGCGACGGCTGAAGGGGCCGCGGACGGGAAACGGGGTCAGCCCCGCAGCTCCCTCTCCCTCTTTCCCTTTCTCCCTCCGCCAGGGCGCTCAGCAGGTCCGATGCGCTGTCCGGGCAGCTTGGCCACCTGTGAGACACGGGGCGCGGGAAGCGGGAGCTGGCAGCAGCCCCTGGCTGTGTGTCACGCATGGAGGAACGCTGCGCCTCCTCTCCTGTCCCGCAGCCCGGGCCCCGGAGCGCAGGGGCGGCTTAGCTGTGACTCGCATCCCTGCTGCCCTCCTGGGACCCCACCAATGGCAGCGATGCCTGACGCTGCCCGGGGCTGTGTCCCATCGCCCTGTGCTCCTGGTGTCTGCGTGCATCGGGACGTAAAGTCTCAGCTGGTTATTCCCAATGGCTTTTCTTTCCCGTACTGCTTGTTAGTAATAGAATCTCAGAATCATAGAATTGATTGGGTTGGAAAAGACCTCCGAGATCATCAAGTCCAACCCTTGGTCCAACTCCAGTCCATTTACTAGATCATGGCACTCAGTGCCACGTCCAATCTGAGTTTAAAAACCTCCAGGGATGGTGAATCCACCACCTCTCTGGGCAGCCCATTCCAATGCCTGATTATTCTCTCTGGAAAGAATTTTTTCCTGATATCCAACTTAAATTTCCCCTGGCAGAGCTTAAGCCCGTGCCCCCTTGTCCTGTTGCTGAGTGCCTGGGAGAAGAGACCAACCCCCACATGGCTAGAACTTCCCTTCAGGTAGTTATAAACAGTGATGAGGTCACCTCTGAGCCTCCTCTTCTCCAGGCTAAACAACCCCAGCTCCCTCAGCCTCTCTCCATAGGACTTATGCTCCAGTCCCTTCACCAGTAATTCCTGACTGTTGGCTAAGAGGCGTGGCAATAGGCAGGAATCCTTTTAGAATGGCCATTCCAGAAGGTTGGAAACTGCTCTCCTTGCTACGGAAGTTTTACTTTGCAGGAGGAGGTGTGTGGAAGGTTGATGAGTACCCGATACAGTCAGCATGCTTTTCCTATATATATGCTCAGGTAGCTTAGGCTGTTTTCTTTGCCACTGAGCCTGACAGTAGAAGAGTTTTGCAGAATGCTTGAAAATCTAATGGGATGAAAGAAAATGTGACATAAGCCAAAGGGACTTGGAGTGTGACCTTCCAAGACTGAATGAGAGATGATAGATGGGATGGAGACAGCTTGTGGAGTGACTTGAAAGCAGTTAATTATCACTGTCCTAGAAGATAATTGTAGAAGTGCTCTAAATAGATCTAAAGGGGAAAAGTGCACTGCTTAAATCTGAGAAAAGACTGTTAAGATTAAAGATGAGTGGTGTAAGTGTTCAGATGTAGTTCTATAAGTCAATGTTGCATATTTGCTTAGAAATACTCCTCTTTTTTGGATGAATACCAACAACGTTGTTGCGTCTTAGTGAAGGGGTTTTTTAATATTTCAAAATCTTAGGTAAACTGTAGCTCATAAAACATTTTACAGATGCTAGGAGATCACCTTAACTGAGGTTTTCTTGCAGGACCACTGTCTTGCAGCTGTCTGAGAACAGGCAAAGCTTCCTTATTTGAAGCTACTACTAGTCTGTTGATTCACATCTAGCTGGTTAGAGGGAAAGAAGGTTGCTCTGACAGACAAACATTCAAAGCTTGCTTAAACTTGAACAGAGTTTATGCTGTTGCAGTACCAACTGACTTTTGTTCTCCATTAAATTCTACCTTTTAATTTAGGATACTCTTACGTTAAAGAATTCTATGACAATATATGAAAGAATTTACCAAAATAAGTTTGAGGATTGTAGAATTACTGAGACAAGATAAGTTGTGTCAAATGAGCAAGTTCTAAAATGACTAAAATATTTCTGTGTGTCAAGGTGCAACCTATAGTGACAGAACAAGGTGTAATAGTTTAAAACTGAAAAGAAGTAAGTATAGATTAGATATTAGGAAAAAAATCTTCACTGTGAGGGTGGTGAGGCACTGACACAGGTTGCCCAGAGAAGTAGTAGGTGCCCCATCCCTGGAATTGTTCAAGTCCAGGTTGGATGAGGCTTTGAACAACCTCACCTAGTGGAAAGTGTCCCTGTCCATGGGAAGTGGGTTGGAAATGGATCATCTTTGAAGTCCCTTCCAACCCAGGCCATTCTGCCATTCTGTGATTCTATAGGTAGATTGACACGTTACAGAACACTTCTGAATTTTGATTTTCTTTGTATCAGTTTGACACCTATCATCTCTATAATTAAGTATTTTAGCTCTAATCCATCCATAGCATGAAAGTCCATTTACATAAGTTCTTCTGGTATTAGACTCTTAAGTGCTACCCCACAATGCTCATAGTCATGCCACAAAGGTCATAAAATACTAGACTTTGAACCAGTTATTGAGATTATTGAGGCACTGTCTTTAACTTGAGAAAATAAAATTTGGGGTGGGAGGAAGGAAGGAAGAAGAAGTTTTCTAGAAGTCTGTTTAAAAAAGAAAAGGGGGGGAGGGAAGACAAGGCTGTTTATAGTAGAGAAGGTTAATGATATTTGGGTTATGGTGAAGGTTTGTTTAAGTACCATCATAGGGAATCCTGCATGCAGTGTTTTGTTAATAAGATGTATAGAAATTGTTCCTGAAAGTCCATAAATATTTTCTTAGGAAGTAGTGGTAAAAATATGTGAAGCTGTAGTGTGACTACTTAGAAAAAAATCTGTGCCACTCTATCTTTGTGCTTGTAACTGATATCAAGGCAAACTAGTTGATTTTATTTTTTAAATATCAAGGTGACCATGCTGTTCTGTGTGTCAGAATCAAGAATGTAGCAGTAGCTGTGACAAAAGCCGCTAGACTTCACCTCTTTCAAGCACAGGAGTGGCAGAAGATACAGAACAGTATCCAAGATAACAGCTGTGCAGAGAAGTTCTCTAAAGCTCAGCTGACAAGTGAGTTGCTACATTCTTTCCCCTCTATGAATTAAGTTACTGGTGTATATAGAACACTGTTTAGTTATCTGTGTTTAGAGTACTCATTTCAGTGAAGTTTCGCGACAACCAGGACTTCGGCCTTCTGCAATTGAAAAATACTACAATACTACAAGATTGCTTTCGTTGTATCACTTCAGAAGACGTTTTAAGTTATTATATAGTATGCTGCTGGAAAATTAAATCCTTGACAAATAATGAATTTAATGCAAACAGCCAAACTTTATGAGCAGCTCTAGTCTCATGCTCTCACTTTTTCGCATCTCAGAAAGGGTACATGTTTGGCTGAAGTTCTCATTTAGTCATTCAGGACAGAGATTTTTGTTTTGCTATGCTTGGAGTAAAAGTCTGGGTTTTTTAATCTTAAATTTTCCAGTAAAAAATTATTATCTTGAGTATATGAAAGAATTTACAAAGAATAGCATTTCACCATGAAACCAAAGAACCTGAGAATCTACATGTTTGAGACAGTCAAATGTACAGTTTGAATTGTGACTTTTATTTCAGTGGAATGAGGTACCCTGATGGAACCTACTGCAGCTACCTCTAAACTTCTGAAGTGAATGCTTGTGAGGTGGGAGTAGATAGCACAAGTACAAAGTAAAAGGTTAATTTTGTACCTGCAAACCTTCTCTTTAACTACGTCATAATAAGCTTTTCTTTTCTGCAAAAATTAATGTGCATTATGTTTCTTTATGACTTGCCTCTATCATAACCTACAGCTCTTTCACATTTTAATTTTGTAATTTGGTGCTCATCACTGAATCTCATATTCAAAGGTTTTTAATATTTTAGCTGAGAATTATATCAGTATACAATATGTAAGTTGTCTTTTTGTCTCTTATTTACAAAGGAACATTTCTCATTTTTTAGGAGGCTTCTGTTTTCCCGTTCCATGGAAATGGCATTTTCAAATCTGAAATTATATTTTCATGATAGCACATATCTGTCACACTTTGATGTACAAAACATGTTAGAAAATTTTTATTACAGTATCAAAGATGAGCTAATCAGGACAAAGCTTAACTCGAGTACCCATCTAAATGTGAAAGACCAGTAAAATAGTGAAGCATTGAGTTATGTAACTAGAAGACAAACAGACTGAAATAATAATTTTTGTACTATTTGTTCATTGTAATGGTACCAAACCTACTTAAACCATAAATGTTCCTCTAAGAAATGACATTAATATTGGAAGCTTCATTCCAATATGTTGTGACTACAGCTTCTCTTTGAAATACATTTCCTCTGTACAGCCAGAATCGCCACAATAAGAGATTGATCTCTTCTAACATTGTCATGATGAAATCTTACACAGATGTCACTTCTGAGAATGTAGTTTCTTTACACTTGATAAAAGCTGCACAGAAATGCTGCTGAAATGACTAGCAGCTGGTCCACTATTCCTGACTGTCCCAGCAGTGTACTCGCTGTTTTCTGCTGTGTTTAGAAGTTTTATGACCACAGGGTGAGTTGGATCTGTTTGCTGATGTTGGGCAAAACCAAGTACATTTTTATTTTATCTACTTCATTTCCTCCAAATTAGCTTGCAGATTTGATGGAAAACTGATTAAACATGCTCTCTGTGGTTCTTAGTCTTGACATGAGTAACATGGTGTCAGAACTCAGCTGAGAGTTGAAATGGAAAGTAAAGCCACTCCTGTCAGACACTGTTTGCCTTTCATTTGGAATAAGCACTGTATGAAATCCTGGTTTGTGTGTTGTCCAAATTTGTCCTTCATGGTAATTGCTGCAAAGAAACATATAGAACAATTCTTTCTGGATCCCAGTGTTGATCAGTTCATACCTTCAGAGAACAGAAAATAACTTCTTGTTGTTGAAACAGGTTTATTTGAATTACAGAAGAGTTTTCCACAGCTAGTCTTCAAGTTAGAAATTAGTTCTGAATTTTGTATACAGAATATTTAGGGAAAATAAGTTTACTGAAGGGTTGTTTTGTATGTACGTTTGCAGCTTATTCACTTAGAAGGGCCAGTGAGCAGGTGAAACATCAGTCTCTTACATAGTTGTTTTTAAATGTATTCTGATTGAAACACACAGTTTTATTAGGCAATGGTTTCAGACCTTAACTGTCAATTGAAATTTAGTATATTAGAATTTAGGGATGGTGTTGTGAAATATACTACATTGCAGCTTTAAAACATTCATACTGTTGTTTACAGAGCTTACATGCAGCTGTTCCTGTTTGGTGCTCTAAATCTCTTTGAAAACAGAGTAGAATAAATTTCACAAAGGTGTGTTGCACACTGCAAAAGTACCTGTTGAGCAGTACAGAATAGCTAATCCTATCAGTATTGGGGGATGGAAATGTGCTAAGCATAGGAGACACAGTTGACGGTGACTGACTTCTGGCAGCAAAGCTAAAAGCTGAGAGGTGGCATGCAGTGTGTATCCTCACCAACCTTGCACCTACTTGAAACAAAAGATGAAACTGAAGGTCTGGTCTCTGGTCTTATGGCTAGCTTTCAAAACTAAGACTGTTTTCTACTGTATGTGGCTTATAACCTGTATATGATGATGTAGATTTAAGTTTTATCTTCATTCAAAGATGAGTTTTCTAAAAGTATCCTAATGGAGCATTTACTCCTATTTTTGTTTCTTTGTTTTCTTCCAAAGTGACTGTGAACCATACAGAGCAAAATCTGACAGTGTCCCAGATTCCTTATCCGGAAACATGGTATGTGTTTTATGTAGACAAATTTACCTGCGAGGAGAATTATTCTGAATCCGAGGATATTCAGTTTGAAATGGTCTTACTAAACCCAGATGCAGAAGGGAATCCATTAGATCACTTTAGCGCAGGGGAATCGGGTAAGACTTTTTTTCTTAAAATTAGATTTGTAAGTTAAGGTCCTGGTCACTCAAATCAGTATTTACTATGCTTGGAAGAGTATGGGGAATGGATAGCAGAGGTGCTTGTATTTCACATTCTGCTTTCTCATAGAGATCAAACTTCAATTCATTTTCTGTCAATACAGAAAAATCCTTTTCTTTCTCAGGACAGACTTTCTAAAACTTGCCTAAATTGAAGTATAGATGCACAAGGATATTTAGTGTTAACATCTTTGCTGCTTTGTATTTTACCATGTTGAAATTGAAATCTTCCACTTGAATGTGAATTTAATCTCTGATTTTAATGAATTAGTGAAATACCTATGTGAAACTTGATTCTGTGCAACACAGGTATATGCACAATAAAACATTTTGCCGTTACAATTTCAGTTCAGTGTTTAGCTTTTTCTGTGTGTCTTAGTTGCAGGCTGTAGGTTTTGTTATGTAGGATGAGGTATTGGTGGAATTTAGGATTTCTAAGGGCAGCTGAACAGGTAGACAGCATTTTGAAGATCTTTGAAGTTAGGTATTTTAAATTAAGGTATATATGTTTTATTTTCTCTGTCAACTCTACGTTTCTTAAAAGTCAGGAAACTTAGAGAAGACAGGTTGAAAATTATGCTTTGTATTTTTTATAGTTGATTTCCAGTGCAGTTTTTTCGTAGCTCCTTTTGGTGTCAAGCCAATAATTCACACACTGTGTCTATACTTGGAAGGAGCTTTCTATCATAAACTTTTTGTGTTTATTAAGAACTAGTTGATTTTCCTAAAGAGTTTTTCCATGTGTACTCATTCATCATGGTGAGAAATAACTTTACTGCTGAATCCTTGCCAACTTCAGTGAGTGTCTTTTGAAACAGGAAGATCAACAGTGAAAGAAAGAAAAAGTGATTTGATCTAAACCACATATTTTTATCATTCAGAAATCATGCTTTTTCACTTGTGTACAAGAGAAGCAGAGTGGCCCTGAATTTTTTGGGTATTTATTACCTTAAACTCTTTTTCTCCCATTTCACTGTGTATGTCCAAAATGTTTAATTTTAACTATAGAAGTTATAATGCTACCAACTATTTATAACTCATCCAGTTTTAATGTTTTTTGACTTGAATATTGACATGTGTATACTTGCTCTTCCCAATCTCTGGGTGGAACTACTTGGAAGTTTTTCATAGATTTATTTTGCTGCTGGGGAAAAACATTTTTTAGAATCTGATTCTGTGGGCACCACTAGGTTTCAAGGAAGGTCGGAAAAGGAAAACATAAGTTTTGTAGCTCACTGGCTTTCATATTCTGAGAGCTCATGATGTATTGCAAAACTTACGGATGATAGAAAAGATTTTCAGGATCCAGGTCTTAAGGGAGGCACTTTACCAGACTACTACTAGACTGAAAATCAGAAGACTTCTGTTTTGTAAATAATCTAAAAAACTTAGGGAATTACTTTAGACTAGTGCAAAAAAAATTCATGCTAAGGACTAATTGCTGTTTTCTGTGCTGTTTTTCTATCTAAAACTTTTCGGGCTTGGTCAACTATGCTTCTTGAACTACTTTATACAGAGAAAGAGTGACACCTAGCGGTTAAAAAATATTAAATAGGCGTCTGTTCGGTTTTCTTCATCTCAGATTGCGCCTTTACAGTTTGAAATGAACTACAAACAAGAGCTAAAAATGAGTCCTTTAATAAATGTGTTTTCAACTGATCAAATGGGCTACAATTATTTTCTGTATGTCAAGAAACTGTATTCCACTTTATCCTATTTTGTAATTGCTGCAAACCTTTCCTATGCTCAGAAAAGGTATTATTGAATAAAAAATACTTTGTCAGATCAAAAAACAACCAGCTTCCTGAAAAAATTCACTGACTTTCTTGGATAAAATTGACTAGGATTTAGACGTTTTTATCTGGCAGTATTTTTGGGAGTGACAGTTGCTAAGTATTTTCCAATGATGATATATTAAAAAATAGCCTATTTTGTTTTAGCTGTTTGCTGCTAATTGCAATGCTTCTTTACAAAAACTGAGCTGTATTTATGTTTTTTTTTTCCACAGGATTACATGAATTCTTTTTCCTGCTTGTCCTAGCCTACTTTGTAACTGCTTGCATATATGCACAATCCCTATGGCATACAATTAAGAAGCGTGGACCTATGCATGCTGTATTAAAGGTGTTGACAATTGCATTACTGTTGCAGGCTGGTTCAGCTTTTGCCAACTACCTGCATTTCTCAAGGTATCTTTGCTCATTTTTGCTTTCAGTCTTTAGACTTGATGAACAATGTTTTGTAAAGATCTGTACATGGTCTTGCCTGTGATGATTGTAACAAAATATAGGACTGACCTTTGAACTACGTCTTTGGGTAAAGGTACTTTTAAGAGAGAACACGTATTTAAGACACACCCCTTAAAAATATAATATTTTTATTCTTTTGTCAGTTATTCTAAAGATGGGATAGGAACTCCTTTTATGGGAAGTCTAGCAGAATGTGAGTATGCTTTTCTACTGTTTCTTACATATTCCCACATGTGAATCTATATAATACATTAGCAAATGCTGTTGTTGGACTATATTATGATCTTGGACCGTAACACTGGATTTTTAATATAAAATGCTAAAAATGGATCTTCCAGGAAAAAAAACTTTTTCAGGTGTTTACAATAACTGTGTTTGAAGTTGTACAGTTGTGATATGTAAAGATTTGGTGCTAACAAAGCATTTTTCTCCACTGTATAGATATTCTGAGTTCTCACTGGAACTAAATTCCTATAATACTCCTTTCAAAAATGCACTAACTTACTCCTGTTGAATTCTTCAGTGTTAAACATTGTTGTTAGGTAGTTTGGCGGGTTTTTTCCCTGTAGTTCACACTTAAAGCATTGGGGGTTCTTTGTAAGCAAATACATTGCCTATTGATTGGCTTGAAGCACCCAAGGAAAGTAGTACTGTTGTCGTGAGATAGCACTGGTGAGTAATAGCCCGTATAGAAAAATACTTCCCTTTGCAGAGTTCATTTAGAAACCTGCAGTTGGAATTAACAACCTCTTGATGGCACTTGGTACCACAGTAATTGCCTCTTTCTTGTTTTAACCATTTGAGTTAGCAGCTCCTTGCAGTCTCTCCAGCAACTGTATTAACAAACCTTCCCTCTCATCTCTTGAAATGAAATGAAATGAAATGGAGAATATGGAGGTAGTGATAACTCCTCCCCGGTGTTAACTATCCAGCCAGAACTTCAGAGGGAATAGCTGCATGTTAGATTTGCAGTGTATGTGTAGTCAAGAGCTCATTTTTATTTGGGTAAAGCAAAGATTATAATGAACAAAATAATATTTTTGAAACAATTGCTGAATTTCTTAAATTCAGCTAAGGAAGTTTTCCTTTCCTACTGTCGTTAAGGTTTGTGGTTTTCAAAACAGTAAAGGAGCATAAGTAATAGGTAGAAAGCTTCAGTGGCAGCTACGGTTCTGAAGAATGGCTGATGGCAAGTAGTATAATTTGAAGGTGCTACCATTTTTCCTGTATCACAACAGAAATCAGAGTTAAAAATAAGTGTTAAAATTTCTGTTAACTGCAGTGGAGCCAGAATAGCTTTTTAAAAACTTGTTCAGATACTATTGTTTTTCTAATATGATTAAGTCTTTACCATGTATAAAGAGCTGATCCTCAGTCTATTTTATGGCCTAAGCTAATCACATAAATCACACAAATAATGCTGGCACTCAAAGGCATCGCAAATAGTGGTCTTTTAACTTTTGGTAAGAATGAAATGTGAAAAGTAATAGACTATTATTAAGCCTCTTGAATAGCCAAAAAAGATTAATTGTGATGAAATTGGACAATTATGAAATCAGCTTAGTAACATGTGACTGTACCCTGACACTGGGTATTGTGGGACTATTGTAATTTTTTTAATTTTTCCCGTCTCTGTTACTTTCTAATAAGGTGTATGAGATGTCAAAGATTAAAACCAATACTGAATTTTTGTCTTACACCATTTTGTCTTGGAATCCACTTGAATTGTTTCCACACTGAAGCAGAGCAGTATCTATATCCAAGATGTGATTGAGAGATGATGTCTGGCTATAACTTATAGGGCAGGTTATCTTAAGGAGTGACAGAAAATAAAATGCTCCCTAAAACATCCATATTTGTTCAGTCATTTCTCTAGTTTGGATTTGTGACACTGGTTTGGCATACCTGTGGTTTGTGTAACAATTCTTTTTCTAGAGTGTACTGTATCTTCATAGGTAGCATCAGAAAATAATTTCATGATCCTTTTGCCCAAAATCAGTGCTGGTCATTTTATTAAAGAATGATAAAGCTCTTGATACATCTTAAACAACAAAGGTGTCTGAATACATTAAGAAGCACTTAAGCATATAAACTGTGAGAATACCAAATATATCCAGGAATTACATGTTGATGTCTGGTTTATATCCATATCTTGCTAGTATTGCTGAGTTGCTGGGAAATATTGCAGCTAATCTTTGTTTAACACACTTGCCTTATATCCATATTAAACTCTGTACAGTGGCAGCATTTTCTGTGCCAGTATTTTTAGTAAATGTGAAAGTACATTTATCTTTTTTAATACAGCCTAGTTGTATAAAAATAGAACTTCACTTTTTTATGATAGAAATACTACTCTTGTACCTGGTAGTCTAAGTGAAAATTAAAAACAAGAAACAAATTTAACTAAACTAGAAGACTAATCATGTGAAAAAGAAAGCATCACTGTGTGTAGTGCCCACTCTGTAGTTTCTGAACCAAATTTACAATTTACATAGTATAAGAATCAATTATTGTTATGTCTCTGCTGCGCCACTACAAGGAGTCAGATCCCAATACCAGCTTTAAGATTGCCTGGTAAGTTTCAATCAAAAGCTCACCAGGTCTAAAGCTAACAATCACTCAGAAAGAAATCTTCGTGTTTTTCTACTGCCAGTAGTGCTGCAACGAGGCTAACAAGTAAAGGCTTTAATATATTCTAGCTTGAAGATTTTTTTATTCAGATATAGCTTCATTCAGCTTTAAACACAGGTTTGAGACGCTGATTAAGAATGCAACTTCATGGAGTACATGTTAATTGTTCCCAAACAGAGGTAAAAATGGACATAGCAAAATGAGGCTAAGGTACTTTGCATTTAATAAACTGAAATACAGGCAAGTTGTTGCTCTAAATGAAATTTATGTTAGGGTTTTTCATTATATTATCCCCTTGAAGTATCTCAAACTGGAATTTGTCCTAAATATTTGTGCTACTGCATCCCTAAGACAAAGTGCAGCTAACTTAAAGTACAGTACAACTATCGGATTTTTGAATTAAAGTTTTTCAGAGCAAAGAAAGGAGTTAACTTCATGTTCCATATTTGCAGTATGATTAACATACATATGATTTTAGTTCATTAGCATTTATAGGTCTGTTTATATAGATGGACTCCTGAGCCCAGACTACTTTGACACAAGGGTGGGATTTGGAAGGATGTGGCATTGTGTCCGTGCAGAGCTACAGCATAACTGGAAGCAAGCTGACAGAGATGTGTTTGGTCACTGAAACCTTCACAAAATATCCACATGTTGTGGCAAAGCAGCCCCAGTTAGTCAAACTATCATCAAAATTATAACTGAGTGTGATACAGAGGTGTAAGTGTCCATCCTTCATTTGTGGGTATATAGAAAGTTTGTCTTTGCTGTAGGAAAAAAAGTTGGGGTTTTTTGTGACTCTGTTCATTTTTCTTTTGTTTTTAATAGTGTGTGACATAGTCTCACAGATACAAATGCTATATTTATTATTGAGTCTGTGTATGGGTTGGACAATAGGCAGAATGAAGAAATCTCATGGCAGACCTCTTCAGTGGGATTCCAGTCCAACATCTACTGGCATTGCTGTAGTAGTTGTTGTGACACAGGTTTGTATTTTATATTCATTCTTATACTGAAATATACAGCTGCAATTAAGTATGACAGAACTGTGAACCAAATAATTTCAATATTTTAATTCTATGAGAAGAGCGAGTATCAAGACTGGAAAAAAGCCCACAGCATAATGTATACCCAGTATGTCTAATAGGTAACACCACCTTCTCTTTACTATAGCAATTTAAGGTGTAGCTCCACAGTATGTTTTTGTTCAGCAGTAAAACCACTTAAGAAGTTCCCACAGGTTTCCAAACTGCTGTTTGTGCCAGTTGTTTGTAGCATTGTATCGTGAACCAGATCAGTGGAATTATCTAGACTGGGGAAAAAAATCCAGATATTTCAGCAAGTCGTTTTACTGGCCTCATGTGCAATGTGGTGCTATAAATAGTTGTAATCGGTACAACTGAAGCATTGTGAACTGTATTATGAGGGGTGACAATCAGCAGCATGAGCACAAAGAGAAGGGAAGCTGATGTGAGAAAGTCTTTCTGTCACAAAAAAATGGAAATCCTCAGTGCCCTCCTTTTGGAACCACTCATATGGAATGTCTAATGGTCCTTTCAGTCAATATAAGAGAATTCTTGAAAGGTTCATGTGCAGGATTGGTCTTGCAAATATACAAATGGTCTGACACATAATTCATTCAAATATTTTCCATTAGTATAAATTAGAAAGTCAAGTAAACTAGCAACTTAAAAGTAAATTATAATGGAGATCATTCAACCCTGGTGGTGCCTTTTGTAAACAAATTTTTTTAAATCACATCATAAAGACAAGAGAATCTGAAAACCGTTGAGAAAGAGAAGAGCCGGGAGAAACTGTAGACAGTAATGAGGAAGAGATTATACTGAAGATTTTGTGCCATTTGGGTAGTATCTGTAATTAGTGTGGCTTCCAAACTAAATGAGTGGACTGCTAAAACATTCAGAGTAGCTGGAAGCTGACATTTCTTGCTAATGAAGTATATAAACCAAAGGCTATTAAGGTCAATGCAATTGTTGAAATTTAAAGATAGGTCCTTTCCACCTCACTTTGACACCCATTTAGCACCAGAAATTTTACATGCTGTTAGTAAAGGAAACTTCTAAAGTATTTCATTTTATTAATGCCTCTGCACTTGTGCATGTGAATGGGTGTGTTAGTACTCTGCCACTTGAGACTGGAAAATTTTTTGTTGTTGGTTACTTTTACTCTACATAGAAAGGACACTCCGTATGATCAGCGTGATCTGTTTTCTGTTGTTACTTATGGTAAAAGTTGGGGCAGGTATCAGATATATGCTGTTTCCCCTAAGGCTGGGCCATTGCACATTTGTGTTGGCTCTTGGAGCAGCACTGGAGCATTAGTACAAAGTTGGCTATCTTAATTTTCACCAGTAAGGCACAGACCTACCACATCTCCTCCTGGTAACATTGTCAATGTCAGATTTGGCAGGAGTCTCCTAGGAACAGAATATGGATATAGGAATATGTCATTGCCTATGTGGTTTTGCATCCCAATCTCAGTGTCTACTGTCACCTACAAAAATTCCCTGACATCAAGAGTATCCCTGCCCCTTCTGGAGTGGATATTTTCCATTTCATGGTTCAGGACATATAAAATATACCTTCTGCCAGATTTGTTCTTCTTAATACAGAGTGCAGCTGTTGAGCTCAGGGGAGCAGGATTTAGACTATCACCTCTAGCAAAGGTGGTGAGCTTAAGACTTTAGTCTCTGGATTATTCAGTTGTTCACTTCTCTGTCTAGATTGACATGGGTGTTTTACCTGCAGTAATCAATCAATGGGCATTTTTAATGGCTAAAGACCTAAAATAACCTCCTTCCTGTTCTGATCTTTCCCAGAGATTCTTATGGGGGGGCCAGCTTCCTCCTATGCCAGAGGTTGGACAGACTTATGTGGATAAGAGATATTCTGAGGACTTGCTGTGGAGGCTGCTGAAAACCATGTGCATTACCCTAATGCAACAGATAGAGATTGCACCATAGTAGTTCTATTGATGTTCTCCTGTACCTGTCCCCATCTCATCTTCAGGGAAGTCAAGCAAGTGGACAGCCTGGCAAAACATAATTATTCTTCGACTTAACTGTAGTTTTGACTGGCAAACTATCTGATCTTGTTTGCCTGCTACTAGTTCAAATTACTCAGCAAATTTTCAGTGTTTTTTCTCCTCTTTGTACTGATGCTGTGGATTTTTTCTTTTTGTTCTTTCAGAAGCACTGGCAATTTCCTGGACTGTGTTTATGTGTTACTATCAGTGTAGGGTGGACACAGCCTCCTAGTCAGCAAATCTGTTGCGATCTTTGCAGCTGCAAAGAAGTAGCATCTCAAAGGAGGGACAAGTTTGCCATTCAGCATCTCCCTTTGTTTTAACTTGTTCTTTATTTCAGGCACAGAACGAAAGATTCCCAGGCTGCTGTGCATTCATTAAAAATTTCACTCTTTGCTGCCAGGGCACAAACCTTGTTCAGAACTTTACTCATGGGAGGCCTTCCCGTCACATAGATCTGAGTAGTTTCCTGAGCGGAACGGAAGCAATAATTCTAGAAAGACAGCTGACCAGAATGACACAGAACCTTATTGCATTAGACATCATGCTTCACAGGGGTTCTTAGATATACACACCTCAAAGGTGTGCTCAGAATGAGCTCTACCTCTGACCTTAGATCTAAACCATTTTTTACTATGCTACCATTGCGTGACATCAGATACCTGAGTACTAGATAGGTTAGAAACAGCTAGTTAATCCACTTTGCCTTGCTACTACTTCTAATCTCCCTTTTGTTTCCCCTTCCCCCTTGCCTCTCAGAGATGATCTGTCCCATGAGAACCTGCCTTTGCTGGAGATTGATATGTTATCTGGGCTTGTCATAAAGTCAATGTTGGCACATTGAAGGGAAGGAGGAGTTCTACCGTAATTGTTTCCTCATGACAAAAAGGAAGAGTGTCTGGTTCTTCATCATATGGATGTGGATGTTCAGCTTGTATATCTGGAATATCAAGATGATGTCCATGGCCATCATTCTTCTAGTATTTGAAGAGGTAGGCCAGTACTGGACAGTCATTGGTGTCCACTGTGAACAAAGATAGGTCATGTGTATGTGCAGGTGAAGTCAGGCATTTTGAACAGTGTGTTATATAAACAAGGAGAGGGTAATTCTCTTTTACCTTATGAAGAAGCAGGTGCGACCTTAATGTTGGACATGGCTGGTGCAAGTCAGCTCCTCAGCTACTTGTCTCATCCAGTTCTTTTGTCTACAGCATAGTTGTTCTTCTGGATGACAATTAGAATTGTCCCTCCTGATTTCTCTCAGACCTCAAGCATAGTTCTACCTGCTGCCAACAAAAAATATGTCTCTGATACTTACTTCAGCAGGTTGGTGTCTGGGTGTTTTTCAGCTTGTTCCTGCTATTGCAGCTAAGTGAGTTGATACTTGGCTTTCTGTGGTCAAGATAAGGGACTTCATTGCTTATTGACCTAAACTTCTCAACCAAATTTTAATTCATTCTTTTCATTTTCCCAGTTAAAGAGATTTTGACTTCAGGATCACACTTGTCTATGGAAGTTCTTCCTTCATTGAGAACAGATTGCCTAATCCATTTTTACCTAAAAACACTCTATAGCAGTGATTTCTCTTCCATAACATCCTACTGAGTAAGAATAGTCCTGGCTCATGGTAAGGGCAATGACAGATTCACCTTGTCCAAGTTTATACTGTGTTGCGCTGACAGTTCCATCTCTGCCTCTAATGTCTCTGCCTTCTGCCTATTTTGGAATAATCTAATGAAGCTGAAGGAAGCTGAACTTCTGTGATGCTACATTCCTGTCACCATACACAGCCTTTGATCCACTGATGTTGTGTTGTTTACACTCTTTAAAGGGTTAGTCCAGAGCATAACTTGCTGTCTGTCAGGCACTATTTTCCTATGAGGACCTGGGCTTTGTTCTCATGATTCCTTTACTCCAGCTCTTTGTCATCTTCTCATTAAAGTGGCTTCCGTCATTGCTGTTACTATTGGTGCAGATTAAAGAATATTTAGGCCTTTTTGAGCTCTATTTTTTAAGGTTAGGTTGATCCCAGGGTTAGCTTGAAGTTTCTTCTTAGAGCTATATGACCATAACATCTCCGTCAGCCTATATGGTTTTCCCCCAGATGCTTCCTTGAGTCAGGAAGATTCTATAGATAGGTTGGGGTTTTTCTGTTTTCTCAAGCAGAATATGTGCCATCCAGGGAAGTTAAATGCTCTGGCAGTTTCCAAGTATAAATACCAAAAGCGAAAATACAAGACTGCAGTGATTCTGTAACTGGTAGAACCCTTGTTTGTTGTCTGAACATGTTCTAACTGGACTGAAATAACTTCTCTGATAGGAATTCATCAGTTTCATGCCAAAACTAGTGCTGTAGACACAATGTTGCCAAACACTGTGCTGTATCTCAGGCATTCAGGAGTAGTGTAATCTTTCTTACTTCAGTCTTAACTTCTTGACAGAATTCTCAGGCAAGTAACTTGATCATTTCAAGATGTTTCCTTGAAGTTGCTCCATTTCTGAGCACTATAGTGGGAGCATTTGAAGCCTGTTGGTTAGATTGTTTACTAGTAATCAGTGATGTTGAAGACATGCATACTTTACGTCTGTACCTCTTCCATCCTTCCATTTTCTGTCCAGGTAGCTGAAGAGTGACTGAAACGACAGCAGCTGTGCTTGCTGTGTCATGGCCTAGATGAGGGAGGGGGAAAGACATGAGAGTACTCTCTGAGTGTATTCTAATCAAAAATTATTCTAATACTCAACTCATGAGGCCATCCACTTAGGAAAGACACAGGTGGATTACATATTTTAAAAAAAATTTAATATCAGTAACCTTTTTGTCTTTATGTAGTTAATGTAGTGAGAGAGCCTTTGAATGTGTTCAGAAAGGAATCTTGACTAATTTATATTTCTAAATTGAGCTATACATGCTTCTGAAGGTCTTCAGAGCTACTTCACTCATAAATCAAATTTGCCTACCTTTCTTCAGAAAGCCTGCTTTATTAGGCACCTGAAGCCTCAGTGCAAGTTAGATGTGTGCAGTAGGTGGACTGGATTCCAGTGTACATTCAAGTCTTAAAATGCCATTCAGCTGTTACAAGATTCTGTGAGAGTGTAAACTTTATGTGCATTCTAATTTATAATGTTAGCATTCCTAAAGTCTTAAAAAGGTGTTCTTCAGCAAGACACATTTTTTATGCAACAAGTAGGCGCCTGCCTTCTTCCCAACTAAGATTAAGAAACTAGGCACTTGTTAGTCTGTTTTCACTTGAAGGATATCAATATTCTCTCTTAGAGTGCTCCTACAAAATTTGATTCTACAGTAAATGGATATAACACTGAGAGTTAAGGAGGATTACTATCTTTTGTGTAGTTATCTTTTAGTTAGAGTGTTGTCCAGACGGTGGAACAGCATTTGGAACCTGTGACACTCCCTTTCCTCGGCCCTAGAAGGTTTCTGAGCCAGTTGCTTGCAGTTAGGCTCACTCTCAGTTTCTGACCTAGCTGATGTTGAATTCTTTTCTCCACAATGGCACAGCTTCAAGAGAAGGGGTGGAGAGTGGCCCACCCAAGAACAGCCTATAGCCTGGCAGTTGCGGCACTCTCCAAGGAGGTGGGAGATGAGAATTGGATATCCTTTAGGCAAAGAAGGGAATTGTGGGAGATCCAAGTTCAACCTGGGTGAATGCTTGAGCCTTTAGGCTATTGTATAAAAGGGGCAGCAGCACCACCCTCTTACTTCCCCATCTTAGAAAAGAAAAGTGAATCCTGTTAGGATTTTGAAAGAAAAGGCGTAGTCACCTGCCTTTGAAACAAGCTTTACAGGTTGTGGATCACAAGTGGAAGGAGACACCTCCCTGTAGCTCTGTGAAATCATTTCAGTGGTCTTCCTGCAAAGTAGGCTGAGTGTTTAACGAGGTGGTTATTTTAGAACTTCTAAGGTGCCACATTGCTTCTATCCAAATTAGAGGAAACTTTAACTTGTCGGACTTTCTAAAAGTTATAGAATTCAAGAAGTGAGACTCTGTTCCTGCCAGTTACAGTTGGAGTAATAGGTTATGCCAAAAAGCAGTTCAGACTGAGGAGTTCTTTGTGTGTAGCATGACAGTTTCTAACAGGCATAGTGGAGTATGACCAGATAACTTAATCTGCGATGGGAAGGTTAATTAAGATTTAGTATAACCTTGTTTACTCTAAGTGTACTTTGCTGTCATTTTTTTTCCAGAGCTTTTTATTAATTTGGGAGCAGTTTGAAGATACAAATCACCACAGCTACCATTCACACCATGGCTTAGCAAGTGGACTGCTTATTGGCCTCCGAGTTTGCCTAGCTTTGTCACTGTCTGCTGGTCTTTACCAGATTATCACAGTGGAGAGAAGCACGCTGAAAAGGGAGTTCTACATCACCTTTGCCAAAGTATGGTTTACATCAGGGAAACTGATCCCTTCTTCTGTAAATATAGTTGTGGCATGCAGTTGACTGAAGCACTAAACTCTGTTTCTCCATAAGAAAGTTAATATTTAAGTGTCTGATTTGATTACATGGCACCCTGTCATCATACTCTGAGTAGTCATTTTAATTTGACAAGGAGTATAGAGCTTTTTAAAACAGAAATCCTACCTTTCATTGTGTGGTTTTCATTCTGTTGATTGAAAATTAAACAATGGGTTCATAAAATAGACAGAAATGTAAATGTAGTTCCTGTAACTGTCATCTCTTTCTTTTAAGCTGGCATGTAGTCATTTTACAACTTATACTCATCTTTTTCAGGCCTGCATTCTCTGGTTTTTGTGCCACCCATGTCTTGCAACCATTGCTGTAATATTCAGAGAATATCAAAGAGAAAAGGTATGTACAGGCAAGATAAAAGAGATGGAATTTGAATACTAGTTGTTCTTCATGTTTAGTGTTTGTTAGCAAACTCATGCTCTTAGGCTGTTAATCTTATGACCCCAAAGCAACTTGAAAAGTCTTAGTCACACAGCTCTCATTGATGCTAATGTGAGTCATATTTTACAAAGGCACACAGGGTTTGAATCATCTGAGGGTAATCATTTCTAGGTTAAGGGAGGGAGAGGGGGAGATTGTTCAGTCAAAGGAAAATGTGGAGGGGGTGTTTTGTTTTATTGTTTGCTTGTTTGCTTTTAATTAAAAACACCTTGGGGATTCTTTTAACAAATGTAGTAGAAAGCTAATTCGGTGGATTTTTGGATTTTTGCTTTTTTAGTCTTCCTCCTTTAAAAGCTTTATGTGGTTAACTAGGTCAGGGAATCTGTAGCTGAACTGCATTCTTTGGATCAAGAAGTATGTCCAAATACGTTGTTTTGGTTTTTAAGATCTAAACAGTTAAAAATAAAAGTGGACTCATTGGGTTTCTTGGTTGCTTAAACATATTGGGAACTAGAGAACTACTTGTGTGGAGCCTCCCATGTTCAGATGAAGTGCACTGCTATTCTCAGGTGATTGACTACCTCATTCCAGGGTAGGGTTGGCTTCTTTTCTTTATGCTTATAACCATCTGTGCATTTGTATGCAAATAAATTCAGAAATTGAGCTTTTATTTGTGTAGAGGATATGCAAGGAAAAGGTTCCACTAAAAATGTATCTAGTAAATGAAAGGCTATGTTTGATTTACAAAAAAACAAAACAAAAAAACCCCACCAAAATGTAGGCAGAAAAAATACTCCTCTAGAGTTATTAATGAAGAGATGTTTTGTTGTTGCTTGATGAAAATGTCCTCAGGGCAGTAGGACAGTCTCTAGAAATAGGATCAGAAAGAAATGTTTTTGCAGTATTTGGAGCTTACTGAAGGGAGAGTTAAATTGCTCTGCTCTTGCATTTGAGCAAGTTTAACCATTATGTGCAGCTGCAGTTCCTACACTAGGATAATTTAGCTTTGTTTGCTTCTTTAAATGCACTCCAATAAAAAATGCACAATCAATAAATACCATATTTACTTAATAAAAATGTGTATTATAAAACTCTCTGTACATAAACTGAAGACTTTCGCTTTCTCAGAAAGAGTAGTTATACATTTATGCACTTAAAAAATAACTGCCGTATACTGCTTTTATGGGTGAAGAGCTTTGAACTGAAAAGGGGTCTGACTAAGTGAGATTGATAAATCACTATCCTCACAGCTCTGTCATTGTGCTAGTGCAACATGTTTCCAGGCTTTCTTTTTTTTTCCCTCACTCTGTTTGTTGTAAGAATAGAATATCTAAACATCACCTCTGCTTGTGAAACTGCATGGGTGGTGAATTGCAAGTCTGAAATTCCCCAGAACAGAGACTGCCAGAAGGGCTATGTGGCTTGCCTAGGGCTATCTACTGATTTAAAAACACCCAGGTGTGAGAGTCTGAATCCTGGACTTTAGGTGCATGTTCAAATCTTTTGTAACTGCAGAAGTACTGAAAGGTTTAAAGTTAAACCCCAAGCACTCACATAGTATGCTGATAGAAATTTATTGTGCATTGTTTGATGAGGTTTTTTTCACTTTTTCTCTCTTTTTTTGTCTCTAGATTATTACCATAGGTGTTATCCTCTGTCAGTGCATCTCCATGGTTATCCTTTACAGACTTTTTCTGTCTCATAGTCTATATTGGGAAGTATCTTCACTATCATCAGTGACATTGCCACTAACAGTATCCTCTGGACATAAAAATCGACATCACTTCTGAGATGTTTAGGAAGAATGCATTATGTAATAAATGTGCAATAATTACTTAAATATTTTGTCACAGGTGTGTGATATATTGGTTTCACTGGAAAACTGAGTGATAGTATTAGAGCACTTCACAGACCTTTGGTCTGACAAGGTTCCTAGATTATTAAAAATATTGTGGGGTGTAAAAATCTTTAATTTTAATACTTTTATAAATATTGTATATGTGTAGCATGAGGTGCTGAGCTGTATCATGGAAGAATACAGTGACTCTTCCATTCATGGACACCAAAAATACTCTTACTTTCTATCAGTACTAGGTTTAAAGGTCTTTAAAAATGCAGTTCTTAAACATCTACATGCTCAAACAAGTTTGAAATAGGCCAGTTTTGAAATTGATGTGATGCATAATGATGAGTACAGGGGGATTTTTTATTTTTGTGCTTTAGAGAAAATCCATATTATGTATCAGTATAAAAGATGGAGAAACAACAGAGGGAGAATCGTCTACAAAACACATGTAAAATGTTCACAACTGACTGCAAGAAACTTTATTACTGATGTGAAAGAAAAGTCTTTTCTGCAACTAATGTTCAGACTGGTTAAAAATCTAGTGGGAATATAAATAGGGTTTATATCTGCCTCTTTTTTAATAAATGTAACTAAAAATTTCATCCAGTAATGAAGGTTTAAACAGTTTTTGAGGCTTGGAAGACATAGCAACATAAAGGTAATTAAAACAGCAGGCTTGCATCTTTTAAAGAAAAAAAAAGGCAAAGAAAATGGAATGGGTGATGTGGTACTAGAATTTTAATCCTGATATAATTCATTTCTGTTACATTGAGGATTCAATCATAATTAAGCCATATACACAGATTAAATTAACAGAAGCATTTCAAATAAATGTTGGTTTCAGTCATCAACTACCCATGAATTCCTGCCCAAGGATACTTAATCAGGATTAAATTTTCTATGAATAATTGAAAAACAAAATACTCACTGGATTTGTTATAATCCATGTTGGCACTGGGTTCTAAGTAGTTGCCATCTTCCATCCATTGTAATAAAGCCATACTACTTTGTGATGCCCTAGCATTCAGAAAGCCAGTGTAAATATATACTTTATTGAAGGGCCTATTTATTGAATATGATTAAATCATGCTGACATTTTTTTCCTTCATAATAAGAACATACCTATTGCCATTGTGAGTGAATTCTTTTTTTTTATTTAGCTTAGTATTTGTCAAATGTTAGGCTTCATACATGTGTTTCTTCACAAAATGGATTTTATTTTCTAGTAAATGAGTGTTTGCTTCTTCTTAATAGTGTGTATTAAGAAAATGTGAAAATGTGAAGACACAGGTTCTAGCTTTAAAATAGCCCTAACTTTTCCATTCATGTGTGCCTCAGTTTTAAGCATAGTTGAAACATAAGTCCGTTCCATTTTAGTTTAGAGGCAAAAATAGACATTTGCCTTTGACTAAGGCAAAATGGCAACATGACAAAGTTGCTCATTAAATCATCTCCTTTCTTATTGTTTGTAATTCAGATCAAGAATGGCAGGTTGAGGCTGGAAAAGATGAGATATTATGATTTCACACAATCTTCAGAATGATTAAAAGATTAATTATTACATTCCTCTGATAACCATACAAAAATATTATTGGTTAAAACTTCAGTCTTTATTTCCTTGCTTATCTCTGTACTTTTTATCTTCTCAAGAAAAAAAGCATCCTGTTTTTGATAAGTCTCCATTAATGCAGTGGAAGAGTTCTGTCTGTCCTCATGTATAAGACTTGCAATTCACACATAAAATAGAATTTTCTGACAGACACAAGTACTACTTTACAGTTTATGATCTGTCATGATAGAAGTTTTAATCTGTGCAGAAAAACCACTATGTGACTTTCAGAAGAGTCATTCCACTTGTTTTATTCTCCAGAAGTACTTCCTGTACTTCCTCTGACTTCAATTGGTCAGTTATGATACCATTTACCTTAATTTCACCTTATAAATATACCCCACAATAATTCATACATAAAGTGATGTCTCTTAAGTCTTTCCATGGTTGGCCCGTAAGTTAAAAGGTAACATTAATTTCTTAGTTTGCCATTGTATCCATTTTTTTGAAAATAAGTTTTAATTGTGCTATTAATGTAACTAGGAATTAAGTATCACTTTCTCAGGGTAAGTGGTACAAAGGATGTGCATTTCTGCGCAGGTCTACTAGCAGTCTTGATAACCAACACCAATTTTATGTTGTTAAATTCTTGTGTACTGTAGCAGTACATCAGTATGACTGCAGTAATGTTCAAGACATCGGTTAATTCAGTGCAGGATATCTGTGGGGGAGTCTTCAAGTATGACTAATTGACAAAGCTTCACACTTACCTGTACTCTAGGCTGAAGCTTACTGCCTCTATATCATGCCCAGAGAGTGGTTCAAGAATGTGAAAGCCTCTCTCTTCTTTCTAACTTGCATCTCCTATGGGACCAGCTGATAAGACTGCTTTTTTCATGCTTATCCTTGCTGTTACTCTTTCTGTCAATTTGGTTTCATAACTTCGTCCTGAAAAAGCAGCTTCCAGCCATCTTTCAGTTGTCTTCAATCCACGTATCCTGACTTGAAAATTTTTCTTCTATAATGTGCTTTCTGTCACCAAAAAGAAAAAAAAAACAGTTTTCTGTCACAAACTGGGGCTTTTGGGTACACCCGAAGAAGTCGGGACACATTCTACGTTCTACGTCAGCTCTGCGTTAGGTGACATCAGTGGACAGGAGTATTCCTCCAGTGTGGCTGTAGCCCCAGTGTGTACATGCTGCAGGTTTGGACCTGCTGAAAGCTGCTGCACACCTGGGGCTGCTCAGGGAGAGCTGCAGCAGCTCCAGGCTCCCTACCACCTCACCACTGCAAGGGGCTGGAGCAGAGTCCCTCTGAAGGCAGCACTGCTGCTCCTGACTGATGAGCAGCAGTGTGGAGTTGAGGTTGAACGATGCCTCACTTGAGAGCTTCTGTGCATTGTGCAGCTCTGTTTTAAAAACAGTTGGGTTTACAGTGTCTGCCAATTCTACTGCCTGCACATTTCAGTGCTCAGAAAAGATGGATGTGTATTGGCATGACTGTAAACTGAAGTTGGTTGTGCTCTGAAGAAATCCACCTCTATTGTGTGAGAGGGCATCTCCTGGCCAGCCATTGCCCTTTCTGCTGGCACAGGTGCCAGTTGGCATCAGTTATGATTTATTGGTTGGGAGGGAGGATCCCAGTTCAGGAGAGATGAGAGTGAGATCACCAACTTGGTCTACAAGACCCCCCACAGGGTGTCAGGAGAGATCATCCTGCATTGCTCCCGACCAGCAATGTGAAGACTGGAGCAGTTCTGGGGCTCATCACAAGTCACCTAAGCTATTCGCTCCTGTTCAGCGTAGAAGGTGTTTATTGTATATTTATTTAAAGTGCTTCAGGTAGGAAAATGAATATTTACAATTAAATATATGTAAATGGAAGTGGAAAGGCTTGATTTGAAAAATATCAAGATTCTAATACATATTACAATACTAAGACCTCCCACACACGACAAATGTGTATAGCCAGATCTACTTAATGGTTCTTTCTGGTTCCTATGCCAATGGAAAGCCATGGAAGTATCAAAATCTTTTTGTTTGCATCTCAATCCTCTACAGAACTGGAAGAATATTTTAGTTTTTTTGGCTCTAGTTTATTCTGTGCAATGTTCTCCCTCCAACTAACAGAATAAATGTTTATTGGGCTGGCCAAGCCTGATGTTACACTGTACCTTTTAACTTTTTGTGTGATATGCAATGTACACAGAGCAGGTGACCCTTGTGAACATCAAACATTAAAAGAGAAAGCGTTAAACTGTTTTTCAAAGGGCCTTTCTTTTTTAACTGCAGTGATGCAACCAGTCTGTGATTTTCCAGTACTAAGTTCCAATTCCAATTTTTCTTAAACCATTATTTTCTGCAAATCTATTTCCTGCCTTGCGAATTCTGTCTCTCCCACTGTGCTCTGTCTCTGCCCTCCCCTCTCCCCCTCTCTCATACATATGATTTTGAGTGTAATGGATGTCATTTCTCTCTATCTCTCCATCTGTTCCCACGATCAGCACTCACAGTCCAGCCCCTACTTTGCATCTACTATGTGTATTCTATTTATCCTTGGCCTGTTTTGATTTCGCGCTTTTCCTGTCTCTCCTTTGCCCTCTCTACCATCTCTTTAGTTTCCCTAGCCCATCAGAGACCTGGGGGTGTCATTTGACATCACAGCTAATTTGGGCTAACTGTTAGCTGTCAAAGAAAAACAGTGTCTCTGTTCCCCTGGCTGCACACTGCTCTCACTTCCCTGGAACCACACTGGCTGTCACCCAGCCGTTTGACTGAGGAGTTGAGGAGCTAAACTGGTATGGAATTCAGCCTTTAGCAGCAGTCAAAGAAAAAGCAACTTCGTTCTCAGTGGTTCCAGTTCACCAAACCAGGTCATCAGGCTTTGAGAAGTGCTGGTACTGCTGGGGGTGGAGTAGAAAAGGCACAGTCAGTTCAGCCTTGTAATTCCTCTGGCTCTCACTTCCATATGTTTTCTGCATACTTTTTGCATGCTAAGATTTGGAGTGTCCCTGCCCTCAACAGGATTGTGTCATTAGGGGCAGGAGTGTCCCAGCAAAAGGAAAACTCTTACGCTACTCTAAAGTAGTCTAAATTGAATGCGGTCAGTTGTGGCATTACAGCCTTAAAAGGAAGGCAGCCTTAAAACACGCAGCCCCCAGTTTATAGAAGTACTTTTGAGGGGAGAAAAACCATGAAAACAGCCTCGACTTGAGTGGGTGCCATTTTTTTCAACAGATGAGAGCACTGTGGTAAAAGGCAACCAAGGAGGTCACATGGCTTTTCACAAGGTCTGCCTGTGGGTAGAGAGAGACTTAATCCAAACATCTGCAACCCAAAGAGCAAAGGTTTCCAGCAGCTGGTACTCTGGAAAGCTGTTTTTATCTTGTTAATCTGCTGAGATGAGTGACTTTGGGAGGCTGTGGGTAGGATGGCAAGAATCTGTCTCGCTTTGTGGTCAAGTGCTGGTGAGTTTGGCTTTTGATGCTACTGCAACAACAATCCCCTCCCCCCCAAAAATGGATTAATGGAAATCAAAAACGAGCAATCTCCAGAATGTTCTTTAATACTACAGTAGTTACAGCTTGACTTGATGTGCACCTTGTTAGAGTGGATCCTTTTTTTTTTGCTTAGTTTCTCACCCTTCCAGCCTCTTTTAAAACAATGGCATTATTTTCAAATCAAATTTTATAAAATGAACACTGGAGTTGTTAAGAAGAGATCAAAATTTACATAAGACTTCTATTTAACCTATTACCTATGAAAATTTACTCCAGGCTGAAACATGTTTTCCAAAGTTTACAGCATATACAAAACAATTTTTTTTTTAATTTCTTATGAGTACCTTAAATTGTGTTTTCTAAAAAGAGGAAAAAAACCCTTGGAATCTTACCAGTTTAATTTGCATTTTGGCTCTGATGTAACTCAAAATAGATTAGATTAAAAAAGGAAATTTGGCAAGTGATTACTCAATTACATGATTTTACTGCTTTGCTATTTTGAAAATAAAAATGAACAGATCTGTTTTACTTTGAAAAGAGCTTGGTGCACGTGTGCTGTAACCACTTTTCAAAAACCATATGGAAGTTTCCCTACGCGCATATGGTGATGCTCAGATATGTATTCCTGTGACAGACTATATGGGATCCAGACACTTCAGGGATATTATTGTCTACATTCAGATAGTACTGTTTCAAAGCAAGGCAAGGTAATGAGTTTGGTGTGTAAAACACAAAGTTCCCAGTGACAGGGCTGCATTGCTCCTTTTTCACAGAAAGGAACTAAAATTGCTTGGAGCTAGTGTCAAGCCAGGAAGCTGGGTGGAATTTGCAGAAGGGATACCATATATATGGGATCTGTATTTTGCAAGACTTCATTTCATCATCTAGAGCTATGGATATTTGAACTTCTCTCTGCCTTCGTCATTATCCTTGATTCCCATACGTGCCTCCAGGACTTCTCTGATAGCTGCTCATCTCTAGCCTACATACTATGGGAAGGAAGCCTCTGTTGACTCCTGGAAGACCAAGTAAGTGGTGACAAACTCCCTAGAGTAACAAAGCATTGATCCTCCACGTGGTGAGATGTGGTGTAGTACTGCACCTTAAAGCTGGGCATCATCAGGGTTATCTGTTATTCCCATCACCCTGTTTTCATTAGCAAAGTGGTAGGAGGAGATGGAGTATCTGTCCCTCTGTCACTGCTGTGTCTCCTTGGGACCCCTAAGGCTATTTGTGGCTTTTGGGTCTCTGACAAATACAACAGTTTTGCAAATGTTTGTTTGATACAATGATCTGGTCACTTGCCTGTCCTATAGACCCAGTTTGGTTCTTGAATGCTCCTCCATATGCATCTCTGCAGCTGTCTGTTCAGAGCAAAGCACCACAGGATGTGTCTGTTCCTCCAGCACAAAGTCAGCTTGCTTGGTGGGGTGGAGAGGGTGGGGAACTGACCAAAGTAAAAACAACTTCTAATGACAGAAACCTTTACTTAGTGCCATCCATGCTCTGGCAAACTGTAGCTCTTCCATGTGGTTTTAGAAGAGCTTCCAAACATTAATCTTGGTGTAGTAATGACAGTGCAGACCCTAAGTCCTGACACACAAAGAGCAGAATTGGCTGGGGAGTTGTTAGAAATTAATAAATTCCTTTTGAAAGAGTGATATGGAATGGAGGTGATGGGCCACAGGATTTCACTTGTCTATTGAGCCTGTGGATCTTCAGATCCCTTTTTGAAGAGGGATCACTACCTATATGTCCCTCACACAAACAGCTGTTGTGGAGGGACAAGTGCTCTCCTGTTGCAACAGGGAGACTTTGCTTCAATCTGCTTCAAAATGTTCTAACAGTTACATGGCACATAAGACTTGGTTCTCCTCTCTACATCTTTGTTTCATCCTGCTACCTCTTAAAAGTAACTGAGATTGGCTACTACATACCTACATATGTGATATTTGACAGACCTGTTTCTGAGAAATCAGTGAGACAAATCTTTACTGTCCAAAATAAAGTGTTTCTCAAGACTCTGAGGGAAATGTCTTCACTTTTATCCTGTTTCAATGTGAAGCAATGGCCTTCGGGAACCTGCATTGCCATGCCATTGTCACCGATGGCATCAGTGCATGAGGTTCATACTGCTTTCCTTAGGAAGAATTGAATATGTTCAATTTTTCCTCCTTCCTACCTTTGTGGGGACAAAGGATGAGCTCAGACCCCGGTCTTCATCCCTCCAAGGCAGGCAGCAACATGTGCTGGCAGTCTATGAATGGCCTGAGTCGTCCCAGGACTGATAGTGGACAAAGTGTAAGCGTTTATTCAGTGACAGGAGAGGAGCTGACACCTGTCATTGGCCCAAAGTAGCCATCAGCCCAAAGCATTTGCAAGGGGAGAATGGTGATACACTTGCCAGAAGAGTTGACCACCTTCACAGGGAAGAAAAAAAAAAAAAAAGGCAAGTCTTCCACCACCGAGTTTGAGTGAGGTTCAATTTCTTATCTCTGAGGTCTGTTACTAGAGACCAAAATGTGTGGTGGGGGCTGTGTACGGATGCCACTGTTGTAATGGAGTTCGTTACATCGTGTGTCTGTGCTGGGGGAAGTAGCAACTCCAGGGCTTCTGTTCTGGAGACCAAAATAGGATGCTAGAACCAGGGCAGGGAGAAATCACTTCCCGGTTCCATATCCTAGTGGAATCGCTGCAATTCATGTATTATTCAAGGTCTGGATTTCATGGCCAAGTCTTGAATTAACCTTGAAGTTATCTGAAAAGTCTCTTCTTCCCTGTCGAGTCTGCAGCTTTCCCCAAGCAAGCGCCCTCGCTCCTTACACACCTCACCCCCAGTCAAGGCTGTTGGTGTGCCAGAGGGAAGGAAGTGCAAGCAGCGTCGTGGCTGAAGAGCTGGTTTAGAAGTTTATCCAGCTTAATTCCACAAGCACGACTGTGCCCGTGCTGAGCCCGTGAGGATCCACAAGTCTCCTCAGCGTTCGGGTCGGCAGCTGCACGTTTCTCCGTGAGAAACGAAGTCCCCGTGGGTGGGAGCCTCTCCGCTGGGGAGGGCGGCTCAGGGCGGCGTCCTCGGGGCTCCGCGGGGTTCTGCGTTTCCTCCACGGGCGCGGATGGGTGGGTGAGCCGAACCGCGCCGGGCCGGGCCGGGCTGGGCCGAGCCGCCAGGGGGGGCTCTTGGTCCGCTCCGTCCTCTCTGTCCGCCCGCGAAGCGGCTGCGAGCGGCCCCGGCCGCGGCGGGACACGGGCACGGCTGGCCCGGGAGAGCAGCCTGCTTGGCATCCTGCTCCTTCGCTTTGGGGTTTGGGGCTGATTTCTCTCTTCTTTCTTCTTATTTTTTTTTCAGCCCACAATTATTTTAATACACCTGGGCCGTTATTTCACACGCTCGGGTTACCCCAGAGCGTGGCTGCATCCGAGTCCCGGCGAGTGAGAGAGAAAGGAAGGGAGCGAAGAACTTTAGGAAGAAAAGTGTGAAATGAAAACACAAACAAACAAACAAAACAAACTAAACCAACAAAACATACAAACAAACCGAGCCTTTAGAAAAATCTTGAATGTCTGAATGTGTGTGCAGGTGTGGGTGTGTGTTTCCTTCCTGCCAAAGCAGGATGTCAAATACTGTCCTTTTCCCCTCTTTTTAAAAGCAGGTTGAAAGGAAAATTCTTCACAGAATCTTAAAGAACTTTTTGACACAAGAACTGCAAAATCTATTTTCTAAACAAAGATTTATACATATTTATACGAGCTTAATCCAGATTTTTTTTAATAAATCATTCTCAGAACTGCAGAGGTAAACTATATGTAAATACCTCAAGTAATAGGCTTGTAGTGCAAATCACATCATTTTATCTTCAATTTTGCATTCGTTTTTCTGGCTTAAAGGTGCATCAGAGATATGCATTTTAGCATATTCAGAACACGGGGCGTGAAATTAAATGTTTGACAGAGTGAGAAAAATATACAGACTTTGGAGATGCCTTAAAAATAGTAATTTATGCAGATCTAGAGGAGTGAAATCATTTGCAATGGAGTGACCCTCTCTCCAGGAATTTTTTGCTCAGTGTTCTTCTCTAATCTCCTGCTGTATCTTCATTTTTCATTGAACTAGCCAGTTTTCTGCGAAGCAGTCTTGTAGATAAGGGAAGTGCTAAAAGAAGAAGAAAGAAGAAGCTCAGTGGGTCCGTTTCCATTGCACTTTTACCCAAGGCAATGGGCAGAATTTAACGGATTCCTTCCAACATATGTTTTTGCCAGATAAGTAAACAGTGTGTGTCGGAAATGAAAAAGCATTTGCAATTTAATGACATTACAGCTCTCAGCTTAGGCTGGCGTGCTGCGAGGCGAAAAGCAGAAAGAGAGAGGAGAGTAGAAAGAGAAAAAGAACAAAGTTCATCTTCCCTTTTGTGCATTTTTATCAAGGAAAATATTACTTCTTTCCCCCTCTTGTTCTCTTTTCTTTTTCTCTTTGCTTTTTTGTCTCACTCATCTACATTTTTTTCTTTTCTCTCCTTTTGTCTCCTCTGTTCACTTTTACCTTTTTCTTCCACTGCCACCGACTCGTTTCCTTTCACCACCACCCCCTTCCATTGTGTTGCCTTATTCATCTATTTGGCCCATTCAGTTTTTACCTATAAGGAGCTGTTTATCCAACAATGTATCTTTTTTTTTTTCCGCCGTGTTGTACTCCCGGCGCTACAGCTCACAGTCAACAGGATTGTTGGAGGGATTATAACGTTTCATTTCAAAGCGCGACAAATCTGCTCGCCTTCCCTCCGTCCCCGCTCTCCCCGGGCTCGCCGGTCCCTCGCAGATGCACGGCCCCCTTGGGGCCGGGATCGCCCCCACGTTTCCCCACAAACCCCTCTCCAGGCCACCCCGTCGGGGTCGTCCTGCTCCGCCACGACGGCGGGGGAGCAGGGGGAGCCCCGGGGAGGGAGTGGGGGGTGCCGGGCAGAGCTGAGAGATCCTCTGCTCCCGCCGCCGCCGCCGGACGCGCCTGCATCTCGGCCCCCCATTTTCCCCAGCCCTTACATGAGCACTGCAAAGTCACGGGCTCCCACCTCAGGCTTTCCCTGGAGCTCGGGTGTAATTGAAAAATACCTCCAGTCAGTGGCAAGTCCTATCTTATAGACACATATCTGAAACGATGTTTAAAGGGGGGAAAAGTCCTTGTCTAAAGATCCGTGCATGAGTTGGTTTGGGTTTGGGCTGGGGTTTTTCTTTTTTCTTTTTTTTCCATGAAATTACATCTTTCACATCTCCCAGATCCGGTACTTGGTAAGTAAAAAGGGAAATCTGTTTGGACATAAGGAGGTAAAGTAGCTAGAGGTGGTAATTTAATCAACCGAGGATATATTTCAATGTTTTCTCTGGTCTTCTAGGCATTAGCACTTTAAATTCATTATGTCTGTTTGACAGATATATGCAGCCTTAAGGATCTAAAAATGAAATCCAAGAAGTATAGCCTGCTAGAGGACATATATTGAAGTTAAGAGATTAAAACGGTCTAACCATTGCAAACAGAATGGAACATCTCGCATTTCTCATTCCTTATAAGCATGACTATTTTGCAAATGTTAAATACGGTCTGCTCTAATTATGAAGGAGGGGAGGGGGGACCCGCTCAAGAGCCGAGGCTTTCTAACTTTTACATTGATGAAGTGGATATTAGAAAGACAATATTAGCTCCTGTACCGTCTCGGGCTCGGGAAGTTTTACATGGGGGATTTTCCCTATCAACAATTTAATAAGGAGGGTGCAGCAGCAGCTTCTCTTACATGCTTTAAAGACTCAAGAATCGTGCATGAATTTCCTATAAGGCAAATAACAAAAGAGCCAAATGAGAAGACCGGGTCTTTTTTCCATCTAACTGGGACACTGAGGACTCTGTGTCATTACAGTAATTTAACAATGTTAATGATCTGTAATATTAATACATCATACTTGAAAATGGGGAAGAGTAGTCATAATTAAATGCATTAAGGCACAATTAAAAAGTCATCTAAGCAGTTGTAAAGATACCAGCGACGATAAGGCTGTTCATTACACTGCGAACCTCGCTGCCCATGGAAGCCCTCCCTGGCAGGGCTGGTGCAGCAGTCTCGGCCCGGCGCAGCAGCCGCGCAGGAGGGCGGTGGGGCGCGCAGCATGAGCGGCCTTATCCGCCTACGAAGGCGGCGGCGAGGGGGCTGTACCAGCGAGCCCTTTGGCCGACCTGCCCTAGTTCTGCCGGGAGCGGGGAGGCGGAATGGGGACACCACAACACTCGTCCCAGACTCTCGTGTCTGCATACGCCGGCCACCTTTTCAAACTATGTCCCCAGCCGTACTGAAACGCACGTTTCTGCTGCGAAGCTGTCGTGACATTTAAGCACAAGCCCGGACGCAGACTGCCCCTCACCCGGTGGCTGAGAGTCCCTGTCGTCCCCTCCCTGCCTGCCACGGACGCGCAGGGCTGGGCGGACACGCAGCACAGGGGCAGCGGCCGTCGGGGCAGTTCCTGGCCGGGTCCCGGGGGCAGCTAGTACCCAAATCCTCCGTGCTGCATCCCCAGCATCTCCCCACTTGTGCCGGCGAGGGCTGAATCCCTGAGCCGTGATACTGAGCTATCGATGGTGGGACTGAGTACTCCACCTGTGGGGCTGAGTTCTTCACCCACGGGGCTGTCTCTGCTCGTGCTCTGCCATGCATAGCCAGCTTCCCAGAGAGTCAACTTGCTCCCAGTAGCACGTGAAACCATGCAGACACTTGGGGTTGAGGTGTGAGCAGACACAGTCTGATAGTGTGGGCTCTAAGGCCTGGCCCTTGTCCGCCCAGTTGCTGCCGGTCATCCCATGGGGGCAACAGCTCCACAAGTTTCCTCCTGTAACTCATGAAAAACTCATACCCAGCCTAGGTCTGTCAAAATGATCCCGTTTAAAACAATCCATTAAAAAAAATCACATTCAACCAATCACTGCTGATAGACAGAGTGTTTCTTTTTCCACTTCTGGAAGATTTTCATCTCATGGACACACACTGTGATTTTCAGAATGGTTTAATAATGGAGAAAAGGTTACACTAGCAGGCAGTGTGCTTATGTAGGGCTCTCTGGTGATCCCCTCCTGGATCTGGCTTATCTCTTTGGCCAAATTCAGGAAAATCTGGCTGAGGGAAGACAGTCTCACAGCCTTTTATTATGGAAATGGAAAAATCCCAGTCTGGTGATTCCAAAGGAAAAGACTCTAACACAAGTTCAGTCCTGTGAATCAGACATAGAGATGAGCCTTCCAACCCAAGGAAAATTTTCAGACAGATCTTGAACATAATTGCAAAAATTAGGCCTGTTTCCAGCCATGATCCCCAACTCCATGTAAATGTCAGCTTGCTTAGCCTGGAACTGCCTGAGAAGCTACAACACATGGACATTGTCACCCAAATGGAGTCCCGAGAGGAGTGTTGCACTTTGCAGGAGCTTATGTCTTCCCCCCTCCTGTTGATCTCAATGATGAACGTGATGGTTAAAAATAATATGGAATAGAAGTAATGATAAATGAATGGATAGGAGTAAAGAATATGAAGTAACACAATTTGCTCAATCTTCAGATAGGACATTTTGATAATGTCCACAATTTTGTATTTTGTTTTGTATTACTGTTATATTCAAACCTTAGAAATAAACAAGATTGATATCTTGGTTGGATATACTATTTACACCAATATATTGATGAAAATAATTTACATGTGTAATTATTTACATATATGTTTCCAACTTTCATATACAATGAGTGTGATTCCTCTGCGGTCCCTTGCTTTCCATGGGAATGTTCCTTCTTTGAATGACAGTATGATGATGAGAGTCTCCTTTTGGATTTGTAAAAAAATCTATAGGTAGAAAATGGATTTATCTTGCTGATAAACTACAGAAAGCAGATAAAATGACAATGTCAAACTGATGGAATATTTGCTTAGAATATGGATTTCTTAAATGGCTAAAGGGAGCTTTACCTCCCTTTGCCCTCCTCTATCCGTTGATGCTATATGTCCAAGTTTTGTGCTAGGGTCACAGCTGTGTGAGTACATGGCCTCCCATTCAGATCACAGATGGATTAATTTCTTTTGCGTATTGGTCCATCAGAATAACCTCATGCATCCTCAGCTTTCTGTCTAACCACTTTCTTGAGTTTGCTTAATGCCCATGTTTAATCCCAGATGGATGCAAAATAACCTTGGACTAGAGCTTGTACTTACGTCCATTGTTAGAATTCCTTGAAACCAGTCAAAATAAGTCTTGATTTAAGTTGGGAAGGAACTGTTACACTTGGAAATGGGAATGGGTCCTTCATGGTTCATGGCCAACACTGCATTTCAGAACCGTATTTGTGGTCCATTTATCCAAACATGCCACAAGCATATTTCATAATGTATCTTACTACAGAAGATGAATGCCTCACGGATCTTCTGTGGTATCCTGGAGAGGACTTTTCCCCAGTGTGAAATCCTGGAATATATCTCTGGTGAACCTTCCCTGGAATTCAGCCCTAAAAATACCAACCTGAACCCAGGCTCCCTATAAATGATGTTTATGATCATCCCCACTGCCTGCTGCAGGGCTGGGATTCAGAGGCCAAGATCTAGGGGTCATGTGTTGGGACCCATAGTCCTGGGTCCATTTGGGCACTGGAAGTGCCTTACAGCCACATGTTCTGGGATGTTCCACAGGTACCTGGTGGCAGTGTCTTGAAAAAGATCCATGAAAGAACAGCAGTTACCTCAGTGACTGCAAGATGAAAGGTATGTATTTTATTTGGAAACATTACATTTTGGTGTTCTAAAAGAAATTTATTTCTCTAAAAATGTGCAGGCTGTGGAAAAACATTTTTAGTGAAATGAAAGATATGTATAAATATATATAAAATAAACCATGTGCTTGCTTGAGTCTGTGGGTTTTTTTAAGTCTTGACAAATGAAAACTGTGCTCTTTAGCTGGGTCTGTTGTGCATGCAACCTGAGATACATTCCTGGCACTAGAGAGTGAACAAACCTGGTGTGTGCCACAAGACCACATGCAAACAGGATGAGGAAATAATCACTCATATCAGAATAAACAACCATATTGCTCATCAGCTGCCTTAATTTTGTTCAGTGTTTTATTGGTGCAACTGGGGAAGTGAACTTTAAGGAGAGATTAGGAGGAGTAGGCTATACAGTTAACCTCATAGGATGCTCCTTGCATACAGAACTGGGCAAAACTGTAGGTGCATGAGTGGGAAGCTGAATCAATGAACCATGAGGATGTTATCAAAAGAACCAGAAAGGCAGAAGCATCTAAAGCAACACTGTAGTTAAGGAATAAGATTGGCTAAGATGCACAGTTGTCAAATGCGAGCACAATTGTGTTGAAACTGTTGACAGCTGTGTGGAGAAAAGGGAAGAAAAAGCAAAGGAGTAAGTGGTCACACGGGTCAAGGAGACCTATCCACTGTTATACCAGGATAGAGGGAAGATGGACAAATTATATTTGCCAAAGGAACTTATATCAACGTAAATTATGTAAGATTTGGCTGGGGTTTGGTTTGAAGGTAGTCAAGGCTCAGAGACATTGGTAGGAATATTAATCAAGGGATCACAATGGAAGAAAATACTCAAAACCTGAGAAACCAGAAACTCACCCTCAGCCTTGCTCCATTAGTGCTCGTTAAAATGCATAAAGATAAGACATTTTGAAAACAATTAGAAAGACAGAATCTGAGTGAAGAGTGATACTCTTTGCTGTCACAGATGAAACCATCTTCTCTTGAGTCACCAGGGAAATGAGAGGTAAGAGAAAGAGGGGGAAAGAGGCAAGTCCCTGAGACTTAGCTAAAAGACAGTGTGAGCAGCATGACAGAATTGTTGCATCACTATAAGAAATAGATATGGAAAAGATGGCCTCAGAAAAAAAATCCTGAAAGAGATAAAGGCTGAAGACTATGGCAGCAGGAGTCAAGGCACCTGAGAGTTTGAAGAGGATGAAAACAAGCCATGGGGCAGAACTTGAAAGAGCTGGATGGAAAACCTTCAAAAAGTAAGTAGGTGCCATGTTCTAGGAAGCAGGTTGAATGGAATATCTTCTACCATCAACAGAAGGTATTTAGCAAGGGGGAATATTGGCTCATCTGGCAGCTTTAACTAGTATTAGTTTGCTACCAGATGCTCAGCTCTATCAGAGTTTTGTGGTGTGCTTCAAGGTGACAGGCATTTGTTAAAAGTATAATACCTGACTAAGGCAGATGTGCTCAGAAGTTATCATTACTTCTCCACAGCTGATCATAAATAAATATTTCAGTAGGCGAATTAACTCCCCTTCTACAAAAGTAGCACAAGACAGAATTAATGCTGTCTTTTGAACTCATTTTCTTTGAGTTTTGGAAACTGATAAAAATTTCATCAGTCAAGTGGAAGCAATACCTACAAAAACAGTGCCATAAAAGGTACCCTTTCCCTAAAACCTTGTAATCTTATACCTACATCCTTCAAAAGTGAGAGATCTTTTTCTTGCCTACAAGCTAGAGGTGAAATATTCTGCTCATTTAGAGGCAACTTGCCTTGGGTACATGTTATTTGATGTAATAGAAATTGTTACTGAGGATTTTAGAGCAAGTAAAAGGGGGGAGTGGGGGTAGGGGTGTGTTTTAATATGTCTTCATCAATTGTTTTGATTAGTAATCTTTTTATAACTTGTCCTAGTCTGTCCTTGAAGAGCCAAGTTTGTCATTAACTCATGTCAGGAAAAGACCATTCTCAAGAATACTTATGAGATTTAAATGAAAGACTAAATTTTCATTTAATCCAGTATCCTCTTCAACATTTCACTTTATTATGCAGTGAGGACCTTTCATATGAATTTTTTTTAAAAGTTCCTAAAAGTGATCCAGGTGCAACTTCAAGAAGAAGCATGTTTCAATCAGGATTTACGACCCTCTGAAGAGTTTGGAGCCCCGAAACTAATTAATTTATTGCAAATCATAAAAAAAAAAAAGGAAGAAGTTGGGTCCTAGTGAAATCTGCAGTAGAGATGTCATTTTCCTTAGTGTAGTCTGGATTTTCCTGAGTGTCTTTTATCTTTGCCCAAGGTAAACCTGGTGCAGTTGCTTTCTGATTACTTCTACATTTGTGGCTTTTTCTATTTAAATTGCTGAGGTTATGTTCAAAATACAGTAAAATATCCAAATTAACATTGCTTATTTTTAATAAAATATTATGGATGTGACAATATAGTTTGATTTGTGCAGATACCCATGAATGGGTATTGTTTATACAAAATGTTTTGGTCAATATTGGCCAGCAATACTGGTTCCTGAACTATTTGAATGTTGGCTTGCTAATTGTTAAATTATGCTAATGATGAGATGCAGGAGCAAGTATTATTTATAGTGTATGCAGAATATTCAGGCCAGAAAAACAAATTTCAAACATATCTTTATTCTTCAGTAATTATAGTAACAAGGTCAAGAAAGGCTGGTCAAGAAATGACCATAGCCCAACCACCACCTGGACTTGGGCATTTAACAGCAGGTTTTAATGAAACCTCATTGCCCAGTGATACCCAAGAACGTGCATTCAAGCATTCAGCAGTACACGAAAGGCAGGAGCCAAAGCTGTTGATGGAGTCACATGGGACTGACCATGCACTTGCACAAGCACGCTGGATGCTCACACCAGGATTTGCAAAAAAGACTCACAAGAAAAACATGCCTCTAATGTCCATCTCCTTTAGCTGTCCCTAGGCTGTAGCTCATCTTTCTGAAGCTGAGTATCAGAGCCTGAAATCACTTTTTTACCCAGATCTGAGGTTTCCACTTCTGTATTTTAACCCATAACTAATGAATAAGAGATATGGAAGTAAAGCAGTTGCGGAGCAGAACCCCAGAACCCCTGCAGCAGGAATGCTTTAAATTACTTTTCTTCATCTTTAAGCTTTTCCATCTTCTGTCACTAGATCTCACCTTTCAGCCCACCAAGTGTTGAGGTGAGAGGAAAGCCCTCACCGCCACTGCCCTATGTCCAGGTGGGGCAGATGGGGAGCAGAAGCTGGAAATTCTCCCTAGGTAGGGATGGCCAAGAGCTGGAGACCCATCTACCTGGTGAAAGCCAAGCAGGAGCAAAGGCAAGGAGCACATGGGACAAACCTGGGTTTTGTCTGATTTAGGGTCCCAGGGACTTGCAGGCAGGCAAGAGGTTGATGGTACAGCGATCAGGTCTGTGAGGAGTACCAACAGGCCCAAGCAGCCAAGACTAAGGTGCCACAGCAGGATTTTACTGACCCACTCCCAGTATTTTGGGATGCCAGACTTTAGCTATTACAAGTTCTGAGGAGAAAAGCACACAGGTGTGTGTCCCCCACTACAGGACTGGGTTTGGGTGTTTCAGTTTTGTTGTTTTTTTTTTTTTATTTCTGAGAATAACAAATCAAGTCCATCTGGGTTGCAGCCCCCAAAGGAGTGGGGGTCATTGTTTGTAGTTTGGGATAGTGCAGCACCCCTGAGGCGGCGGGGAGAGGATCAGCATAGCGGTATGGCACTGTGAAAGTGGGACCCCCCGATGCTGAATACACACCGAGGGCCCCTAGGTGACCCCACAGCAGTCAGCAAAGACCCACGAGGCAAAGACCTACAGATCTCTGTCCTCGGCTTCTCCCGTCGCCCCCCGAAATTCCTGGGGCCGCACGTTCTGTGCTCGGAGTGGCCTTTGCGGGGTCGGGCTGGCACGTAGGCATCAGGGACACGGGGGAAGCCAAGAGGGCGCATCGGGGCGCTGGCACAGCATCGGGCCACCTCCGGAGTGATGCACAGCACTGCGGGAGGCCGGGGGTGTGGAGAGTGGGTCATGCGAGGGCGAGGAGCAGCGCGGGGGGGGGTGACATGGGCGACATACACGTACTCAGGCTGCTGCAGAGCGAGCAGCCGCTCTGCTAGAGCCGCAGAAGCCTGAAGGCTTGGGGCGGGGGAGTCCGGCTGCCGATCCTGTGCGGAGGAGCGGCCCGCAACCACCGCACCGGACTGCCGCAGGGGGATGCGCCCGGCCCTGCTGTGCTGTGCCACGGGGCTATTTCACCTGCTCCGGAGCAAACGACGCCGCGAACTGCGGCGAAGGGTAGCGGTGCGGTCCCCAGCCCATGCCCAGTCCCGGCGGGGCGGGTGGGTCCGCCTTCCCCCGGAACGCGGAGCACGGGGGCGATGCGGAGAGGGCACGGGGAAAACGGGGGGTGATGCGGAGGGGTATGCTTGTATCCCAGCCCAACTCCGCTGCTTGCCCCAAACTGTGGCATGGGATTGTGTGGGATTTCCTCAGCAGGCGTGAAACGAAAGGCCAAGGGAGGAGTAACTCCCTCCTGGTGATGGAGACTTTTCCCAAGGTTACCCCGCTGAGAATTGTCAGCACCTCCTCATGCTGAAATGTTTGAAACGTAGGAAGAAATAGGGTCGGCGCTAACGATTAACTCCCGAAGTATGTTGAAAATGCAGTGTCACTTGTCTTAAGAAGGGTTTGGTTTTGTCTGCAGTGCTAATTGATTTCTGTTCAGGCTGATCCCTCTTAAAACATGAACAGATTTAATGGTTCTTACTCCTGAGCTCTACGCTATTGAGATAATTTCGGTTATTAAGACGCATTAATAAACAGTTAATAGACACCCCTTTTTTCCCCGAGAGGTAAATTCTTCATCAGTCCAAAATAAATGAGCAGCCTCTTCCGAAGGTGTCCCGCACTAGGGATCAGCAGTTACTGCCCACGCGTGTCAAAAATACCCTACAGCTAAGGAAGTGGAGGTGGCTTGTCCCACAGAGCCCAGGGAAGTCCTTCTCCAGCGTCACACGAAGGAAAGAGGACTGCAGCACTTAAACAAAGGGACGCTGACTAATACAGTCTCTGACTCTGCCGATGAGAAAATAGCTCCCAACAAGTGCATCCAGCCTGGCTTCAGCCCCTGAGCAAAAGAGGCCAAGGCAA
>NC_092458.1:33261213-33392157 GCF_047495875.1 Pithys albifrons albifrons | reverse complement strand
CTCACAGGTCCGCCATGGGCTTATCATGGAGGCTCCTTCAGGCATTTGTCTGCTCTGGTGCAGGGCTCTTCACAGGCTGCAGGTGGATCGATCTGTTGGAGTGAGCCCAAAGGAGGGTCACAAAGAGAGCTGGAGCACCTCTCCTATGAAGACAGGCTGAGAGAGTTTGGATGGTTCAACTGAAGAAGAGAAGGCTCCAGGGAGACCTTCTTGCAGCCTTCCAGTATCTACAAGAAAGTCAGAGAGGAACATTTTACAAAGGCATGTAGTGATAGGACAAGGAGGGGGTAGCTTTAAACTGAAGGAGGATAGGTTTGGAGAAGATATCAGGAAGAAATTCTTTACCCAGAGGATGGTGGAGCACTGGAACAGGTTGCCCAGAGAGGTTGTGGGTGTCCCATCCCTGGGAGTGTTCAAGGCCATGTTGGATGGGGGCTCTGAGCAACCTGGTCTAGTGGAAGGTGTCCCTGCCCTTGTCAGAAGAGTTGGAACTTCATGATCTTTAAGGTCCCTTCCAACCCAAACTGTTCTATGCTTCTAATATTCACAATTACCAAAAGAGCACTTGGAGTGTTTCAACTGCTTTGTCTATTCCGTTAATAAATCCTTATGTGACTCTCATTGAGTGACTACTGTTTGGGCAAGGAGAGGCAGAGCAACTTGCCTACAGCAGCATGAGTCACGGGGGGAATGAGGATTATGACACAGGATTTCCTGCCTCCCAAATCTCTTCTGGTTCTTCCAGATCAGGCTGCCTCCCAAGCAGGTAATTACATGCCTATCAGTCATACCTCTTATAATTTTCTTTATTTCCGAGCTGTGATTCTCCTGCTTAACTCAGTTGTACTTCACTGCATTAATTAGCTGTGCTTTACAAAACAGCTCAGGGTAGTATTTCATTTGTGTGTTCATGAAGTCAGATCCAAGAAAGGCAACTAAGCTTTTAACAAGGCTAGCCACAAAAAAAAAAAAAAAAAAAAAAAAAAAAAAAAAAAAAAAAAGCCTAAAGCCCAATTACTTCTCTGCCAGTCAAATGTGGCAAAGTCATGTAATCACCCACAACTATGAGGGCAAAATTAGTCGCAAGGAAAATTACAGTTGCACATATTGTTTGTGTTCAGGCAAGAGAACTGCATGCTTGAACTTTAACATAGTTAAAAGAAACTAACACAGTTTGTAAGTGAAACCTTTTTTATACAAAGTGATAAGAGGAAGCTGTATCTGTGCTCACTTGTGGAGGAGGAAGGCGGCAGATCCTCAGCTGCAACAGTGATCTTTTATCATGGATGGAGTTAGATTGACTGAAGCCATCTAAGGATCTGCATCAAACATATGAGACTCTCAACTCTGAAATTAATTTTGACAGGTGGAGACAGAATGGCTGCTTTGAAAGCAACCTTGCTTACCCATTGAGGAAACTGTTGGCCAAATTAGTTAGAGTTGTTGTATTGTTTCATTTTCCGTGTCATCGAACAATTTTGCTCTCCATTCCAGTCACAGAGACTGACAGGTTTGTTTTAGAACTACCGCATCCTTTTGATTTTTTTTATCCAAACTGAATGGCTCTATTGTTTCTGAAGAACCCAAGACAATGGTTAGAAGACTCCACCCAGAATACCCACACAAGTGAACAGAAAGTCTGAGCGCAGAGTTTCAGCTATTTTGAATATATACAGGCTCAATTAATTTCTTAAAATTAATCACGGCTGCCTCTGACCCCTTCTGATCTCCCCAAAGAAGAGCCAAGTTGGCTGTGTTTAAATGTCACCAGCAGTCTTGCCCAAGAAGTTCCTGAAAACACAACAGGACTGTTGCTCTATTCTTTGCATAGCTGATCAATATGAGAGAGCACTACTACTCATAAAAATAAGAGTAATAATGTTTTATACTTATTTTTTGGTACAAGTATTTACATAGGTGAGGACTGCATGACCCCACAAAATACTGCAAACTGCATTTCCCAAAACACATGAGTAAACCTCCACAGATAATAAAGTCCCTCTTACTATTCTTGGTGTTTTCTTTCTGGATTTCAGTGGCAAACTTGTATCACATTTTTCAGATCTTTCTTTGCAATGTCAAGACCTCAAAGCTTTCCTTTGGAAAAATCAAAGCAGGAATTCTCAGTAAAAACATGGATTTTGGCCTCAGGGGTTAAAAAATAAAAAAAAAAAGTAAATTTCATAATAAAATCACAGGATGCTGTAATACATCTGGGTTACTTTTTAATCTTGCAGTGTCTCCAGTACTAAGGTAGAATGGCAAAGGCAGGTACTGAAACACACACTGCTACTAGTGTCTGTACTCTGAACAAATAATTCTATGCTCCAGGGCTGGCAGTTGTGATGACCAAAGATTATGTATGTGATATATGTATGTGTGTATAAAAAAATTCGAATCTCAAGTCAAATTAACATAAAAGGAGTATCAAACCTTTACTTTTACATAATTTTGGTGTACTTATCTACACAAGAAACAGCCAAAACTGAAATGGAAGTAATTAGAGCCAGCACGCAATATAGTCACAGAATCCCAGAATCCCAGAATATGCCGAGTTGGAAGGAACCCACAGGGATCATCAAATCCAACTCCTAGCCCTGCACAAGACTATCCCCAAGAGTCACACCGTGTGCCTGAGAGTATCATGGGGTTTACAGTCAAGGAGAAATTCCCATATAACCATCCAAGCTGTTGACCCAGGATGCAGAAATAACCCCTTCTGAGTGCTAGATTCGCAGGGCAGGGGTTGTTCCAGGCTGCATGTGTAAGACATAGAGGATCTGAGCAGCACAGCACCATAGAGTCTCTAGAGTCTTTCTCTTGTGTAAGGCAACACTTCTCATGGAGGTAGTATCAATGAAGGTAATGGTGGAGTAGGTGAGTACTTAAGCCCCCTGAATCACCTGGACAAAGCCTAAGCTAAAGATGACAACTTTGATTCCCACTTGTAAACCTGCACTGCAGGGCAGCCTTTTACCATTATGACCTTGTTCCCAGAGTGTTCTTGTAATCAGAGGGAAGATGCATGGGTGCCTCTTGATTTCTTTTTATCATTTGTGGCTCCAAGAAGGGATCGGCCAGCATACTTGTCTTCATACACCTCAACTTTCCTTCTTTTCATAATTCCCATAAATACCAACGGCACCATCTAGGAGCTGATGTGCCAGTCAGCATAATGCCCAGAATCTCTCTTTCACAGACTTCTCTCTTCATACAAGGCATTTTTTCCTGGTATTTGAGCTTAAAGACTTAAAAATCCTCCTGTATGGGTTTCATACACTCTTTCTCTTCTAAAGAAGAGTTCTTTAAAACAGTGAGCATTCTGGATTTCTTTTTTTATTTTTTTTTTAAATCTGAGTGAATACCAAATCCTTGGTAAATGTAACACCTCAAAATCATTCCTAAAATGAACATTATTATCTTGATTCAGTCACTTTTGAGTTTACTGTTTCTGAATCCCTGTACAAATCCTTCTCTGCTTAGGAGGGATCTAGTGAGAGGATAAATGATGTATTTAAAACTGCTCATCCCGTGGTCCAGCATACATTCTAGTTAGGATTAATGACAAGTGTCTAAGACAAATAAATATTCCTGTTTGGTGAGGATATGTTATGAAAAATTCCACCAAATGTGTTTACATGAAGGAAAACCCTGAAACCACAAGTGCTAAAAAGATGCTGTGTAGCAAGTGATAACACTGAGTTACTGGTGTTTTGTGTGCAAGTTATTCTGTGTTAGGTTATGCTAAACTTCAAGACAGCTCTTGTAAAATAGGAAAGTCCATGCAGAGGATAGATATTAAATGGTTATTATACTCTAATTATGTCTCATTGCACAAGAGTTTCCACAGAGAAGCAAGCCTTAGAAAAGGTCACTTGACATGGGAAGATGATGAATGAGGCATTTCACCCCTGGCACTTCTGTCATACAGCACAGAATCATAGAATGGTTCAGGTTGAAGAAGACCTCTAAGATCCTTGAGTCCATTAAGCTAGCACTGCCAAGTTCACTACAAAATTATGTTCCTAAGTGCTCTCTCTACACATCTTTTAAGTATCTCCAGGGACTGTGACTCAAGCAGTTTCCTGGGCAGCTTGTTACTTGACAATCCTTTCCATGAATAAATTTTTCCTAATAGCTATCTACATGATTTTCTACCAGCTATGCTATGTGGCTGGTAGCCATCACCAGAGAGATTATAACTACCTACTGTAATGGCCCATGATGGCACTCAAGATGATTTGTTCTATGAACTTCCCTGTCACTGAGGTCAGGCTGACCTGGTAATTCCACAGATCCTCCCTCCGGCCCTCCTTGTACATGGGTGTCACATTTAGTAATTAGGGTGTCCATTTGCTGACTTCCTGTCAACTGGAACCTCACCACTAAGGCAGAGCTGCTGGTAAATGATGGAAAATGGCTTGGTCACAACTTCTATCACATCCCTCAGTGCTCTTGGGTGGATCCCATCTAGCCCCATAACTTGTGTGTGTCTAAGTGGTATAAAGCATATGAGGTTACACCTCCATTTTCATTCTTTTGAGCCCCCAGAACTTAATTAGGCTTCTCTCTTGCCATAAAACAGCATGGGTGATTGAAGGATCAGGTATCTCTGCAAAGAAACTGTGACACAGACATATTAGCAGTCAGCTCCCTCATGCTTGGCAGTGGGAACATGAACAAACAATTAGTCAAAATATGAGCACTGTCACAGCAAGAAAGAGATGAAATAATCCCTGTTGGGTCAGAAGACAGTTTGATTATGAAAGCAGTACATCTGTCCCCAAAGACTCCTAGGCCTAGAACTGATTTATCAGAGAGACTACCACATTTTTCTTATCATACTGTGAATAAAAACCAAGACACTCATTTGTCTGCTGTGATTAAAGGGGGTAGGGTTATTGGTTAATAAATCTTTGTAGGAGACAGCAACATCTGTTGTTTAATCATCTCATCAAATAGGCCAATATCTCAAGTTCCTTTCAAACATACTTCCTTTTTTCCATTTTTTGCTTGAATAAATGATTATTTGTAAATATATTCAAATCTCTTTCATTCCTCAGGTCTATGGGAAAGCCAGACAGGGTACTGACAGAGGGACCATAATTGCTGCAGTCTAGCCAAGACAATATTAGCACCTGGATTTTCACAGTGTTTGCTGTTTTTTTCTCATGAATTCAGCTTTCCTGCTACAGGTGACAACCCAGGAAAAGAGCAAATAGTCCACCTTTATTTCTATCTGCTATGAAAGTCTACCTGATTTTTTTTCCAGACTCTAATTAAATCCTTGAAGTTCTTCATTCAGCAGTGACTAATCTACTAACCCTTTGGATCTCAGTTCTGTTCTTAAAGGTCTAATACACTCTTATCTTGAATCCAGGCCAATGTCTTGTTAATGATGGCTATGTCTGAGAAGATCATCTTTGTTGTTACTATATCAGCAAGACAAAATGAAGAAATCCAGTAAGTGATGAAAGACACACACCTTTTATAATTTTCCACCTTGATAAAGTGTTTCTCAGGCCTCACCCTACATTCCTCCCATAGCTGGTTACACAATGTCATTTGAATGAAGTGATCCACTTACTGATTTTCTTCCTTGAACTTCTTTCAGAGAGGGGAGAAGCCAGGTTGCATACTCCCTGGATTTAGAAAGTATTAGCCTTTTACTTGCAAAGAACTTTGAAACTTCCTTCAGAGGGCTTGTAATAACCACGAAAACACTGGTGAATCATCAAGTTTCAGTTCAAAGTGTATATAATTGAGTTTTAAATTATATTAGGATTTTTTTTCTAACAGAGCACAATTAGATCTCTTCCCATTTTCTGCTTGTATCAGGGATGGGTTCATTCTCATAGGCTGAAGCCGCTCATAGGGCTTTTTAGCATGTGTCATTACTTTTGATTACCATGAAACAGTCACTTAAGGATCATTCCAGGTTTTCATTAAGCATGACAGAAGCACCAATATCAGACAAAATGACTTTTTAAACAGTGGGGTGAGTTTTTTTGCCAGAGCAGTACACTGACCTCTTTAGCTGGCTGGCCTCCCAGCACCTCCTTGGTTTAGCTCACAGATTATGGATTGTGTGTATTGTGGTTCTGTGTGTGCGCGTACATGAAACACTCACTGATGAGTGCTCCCCAAGAAAAGTTGCTTACCTGCACATTATTTGGAGGGCTTTGATGTGTGTTGCCTACATCCACACTCAGAAGATGCTATAACATTTGCCTTTGACACAGGAAAAACATTTTTTGCACTTCTGTATCTTGTAAGGAACATGGAGGTATTCAGGATACAGGACCCCCTAAATAGTGCAGCTCAGAAAACCCTTTTATTGCATGAACTTACAGAAAAAGAGACTCTGTGGATACCACAGACAAGGAAAACAGAATTTTTTAATATAATTCAGCAACTCTTAGTTTATTGCTTTGCCTCATTTTCTTTTCCATCTTTTCCTTCTCTTCTTTTTAAGGCATTGTGCCACCGTGCACAGACCACCTGGGCTCCACGCTGTTGGTGTTACCTTCCCTGTCAGTTCCCTTTGCCACTTCTCCTCCTCAGGGCTTTTTATAGATTCCTCCTCCGCCTGTGTCGGGGGTTAAGACCTGCCAAATTGCATAACCCCAAACGTGCCTCTAGTTTTTAATCCTGTCTCTTGCTCCACCCTGTGCTAATTCCGCACATTCCACGCAGCCTTCCCCTCGGACCGCTCCCTTCCTCTCTTTTTGTTCTCGCCTTAATATCTCCGTTCATGCCATCGCCATCCATGTAGAGCAAAGGTGGCCTCCCACTCGATGTCAGCTATGCATCCTCCCGCTCCCCTCCCAAAACAACGCAGGAGCGCGGCAGAACCCATCTGTTCCCTGAATCATCCCGGCTGTGACGGCCACTTTCCATCTGCCCCAGCTCGCTGCTGTACTGCCTGCGGTTTGGAGTTTAAAGTGCACCCAGCTGAGCCAAAGCCTGCTGCAAACACAACAGGCTCCTCGCTCACGAATTCAGGGCACTTTGAACCAGGCCATAAATCACCTGGGGCTGACATGCTGTTTTTGGTGCATTTTTTTCTTTCCAGTTTTACAACGTAATGTACTGACATCTCTCAAGTGTTGCATCACATGCAGGTCCTTAAGGTCCAGATTTGGTCCTTTTCCTCGGCATGCTGTCTATCTTTTTACACAATGACCTTCTGATAAAAAGTTTACCTACAAGAAAGTAAAATTTCTGGGGTTTGTATGATGCAGCCTAGGATAAAAACCCTTAATTTTTGCCCCTCAAATGTACATGTCACCAGCAAGATCATTGATGCTGAATTCAGCTTACAAGCCACTTCTCCTGTATATATAAACATATTTGCTGAATTCAGCTTACAAGCTGCTTCTCCTGTATGTATAAATGTATCAGTTCTTACTCATACTGACTGGATAATATATTAAAATATTTTTTTATTGAGACCTCAACCATGGTATAGGGAAGGACTAACTGCCCTGAAATCTGGAATCAAAGCCATAGGAAAATGGCTGAGAAAACTTTCTTCTCAATATATGTTCACATACAAAATTAATCAACAATGGTGTTGTGTCCAGTACTTGTGAAGTAAACCAGTATTTGTAATAATTCTTTCTTGTCACCTGTATAACATAAGACTCTGTGGATACCACATAAGTCCTATGGGGAGAGGCTGAGGGAGCTGGGGTTGTTTAGCCTGGAGAAGAGGAGGCTCAGAGGTGACCTCATCACTGTCTAGAACTACCTGAAGGGAAGTTCCATCCAGATGGGGGTTGGTGTCTTCCCCCAGGCAGTCAGCAATAGGACAAGGGGGCAGGGACTCAAACTCTTCCAGGGGAAATTTAAGTTGGAGATCAGAAAAAAATTCTTTACAGGTAGAGTGGTCAGGCATTGGAATGGGCTGCCCAGAGAGGTGGAGGATTCACCATCCCTGGAGGTTTTTAAACTGAGATTGGACATGGCACTGAGTGCCATGATCTAGTAAAGGGACTGGAGTTGGCCAAGGGTTGGACTTGATGATCTTGGAGGTCTTTTCCAACTCAATTGATTCTATGATTCCATGACTTGTGTTGAAAATATATACTTACTAGTATATATATACTCAGAGATCAAATACATACTTTAGGAACAAATGCTGCAGTGAATGCATGTCTTGTATGTACAAAGGAGCTTACTGACTTTGCTGATTTATTTTTCCCCACTCAAAAAGCTTGCTAACTTAGATTACAGTAGGGACAAAGCAATAATCTTGAGTTTTAGTATGAGCTGATTTAGTATTCCATTACTGTTTCTTGAAGCCAAAAAATGGCCTTGGCACAACCTTTAGCACAGCTGCCAGATCAGTACATGAGCATGCAGAGCATTGCTGGGCTCCAGCTGCCAAGTGCGTCCAGTGGTCGGTGTCCCCAGAGTCTGTGTGGCAAGAGCTCCAGCATATGTGGGTGACAATAGAAAAGATTAATGGTGTGCTTTACACACCTCCTGAAATAAGGCCTTCCAGTTCCTCCTCTTGCAATGAATTCCTGGTTGCTGTCTCATTTCCCCTTGGTTTTTGCCTCAGAGGAGCCACCAAGCCACCCAGGAGCATGGAGGCTTGGAGCCCAGGCTGAAGACCATGTAGAGAGATCCCCTGGAAACATCAGCATCAAGGCATTTTGGGGTTTACTTTGAAAATTACAGTGGCATGAAATGTCAGTGCTTGTGACTCTGGTTTAACAACCCAGTCAAGTTTGCCTTGGGAGCTCAGTGGCAAACTGCTCTCACTGTTGTGCCACCATCCCACCTCCTGGGTGAGGTGAGGAAGAACCTGAAATGGCAGCTGAGTGCATTATCAAGATTTCTTTGCTACAGGCAGTGATTTCTGCCACAACTGGCCCCACAAACACAGATTTTTGTATTATACCAATTTATAAAGTGCTCTAGGTATTTAAAATATATTGAAGTATATTAAATTTCATTCATCAAGAACAAGAAATACTTTCTATGTGCAGAGAAGGGAACTAAAGTAACAGTAACAATGCCAACTTTTCCATTTAATTAATTTTATATTTCAGTCTTAGACTAGATCCAATCTTCAGTTTTAGAAATCTCCCTAGCATAACGATGTAGCAGCAAACAGATAATGGCCCATGCTGGAAAAAAGTATAGCATAGGATCAAGAATAATTGTAATAACCCATATTTTTGTGTTTCTAAGAGCTCAGCTGTATTTAAATGTGATTTATTGACAGACTGTTTTTACAGTGGTTCCTCTTTCTGATAATGAAAAACAATTTAGTGTCCTGATGGCAATTTAATGTCCACAGCTGGGCAAAAATGTAACATTTTTATATGCTACAGGTTTTTGGCACCTAACTTTGCCTTTACTAACATTGATGGAGGTAAAAGGAAACCCTGGGAATGCTTATTTATGGAGTGGTACATACTTCTATTGCAAATACTGTGCAAATACGTTTCTGGGGTGAACATCTTTTAACTTTTTGCAAGTTCTTCTGAGAAATCACTGTATTTCAATAAAATTATATGAACACAAACTTCTTCTGATGCAGGTCATTATGAAAAAAAAAAGACTAGGCTATTCCTTCATGCTCAAATTTAACACAAATACAAAAATATAATGATATTTGGGGAGAGAACTGCTTAAAGCTTTATTGTTTTTTCTAATCTCTCAGCAGTGTTATGCTACAGGCCTGATAACATCATGATGTGGGTTGCCAGGTATTCCCTTAAACACAGATTTGCCTCTGAGTGTAAATACAGGCGTTTAATAACCTTTGCGCTGTGTGGAGAAACACAGATAGCACTACGATATGGATGTGAAGCAAGAGGAAGATGGTGTCTGAGAAAAAAGGATAGGTATCTGGGAGAAAAAAGGCCTTTGAATACACCTATAAATATCTTCTAATTTTCAGAACAGGCAATTTCAGTACAGCCATAACTGTGAGGAGCAATGTAACTAGTTTTCTGCATCTTAAGTTTTTTTGCTATCATTGATAGCTATCTTGGGTAATTTAGCATATGCTCCAGATCTCAAAGGTACTCTTTGACATAAATTCAGTCTGAAATAGATGACTGGTGCTTGATCTCTTCTGTGCACTGAAGAACACAGATATGCAAAGTACATTGTGTTATGCAATGCTAGACATAATTATTTGCCCTCCTAATGCTTTCCTTAATTGGGTCTTTTGAGTACTATGCTTTAACATCATTTTGTTAATGCTTACTATGTTTCATAATTTACCTTGCAGTAAATTAATGGCCTGCAGATGAGCAAACTGACATGCAGTGACAGCTGAACCATTGTATTTTGAACTCCCACAAGAATGAGGTGTCACCTAAGTGAAATAAAATATCAACATAGAGCATTAAAAGCTCAGATGAAAATCAACAATTGAGACACATCAGAATCAATCTGTCTATCTTAAACTTGCTTTCCCAATATATTTGTATTAGGATCTAATTCCTGGTTCTGCTACTCTATGTTCTTGTTTTGCACAGGATCTCAACCTTCACTGAAATTTATTGAAAATAAATGTGGCAGACAATTTAAGTAGGACGCTTTTAAGGGAACATTTTACAAGTCCTTAAGAGACAAAGCTGCTGATCAAGTGCTTAGTGCTGCACCTTGGACGCAGAGATGCCACCCTATGGGTGCATGTGGTCTCACTGCTTAGGATCACGTGGTCAAGAGTTAAAAGGGAAGTGAAGGTGAAGTGTATGTGGCTCAGCTTCAGATAAGCCAGTACCTTAAACTGGTACTGTACTGTGCTTGCCTGCCATCCAGGGGTTCCAGCTGAAAAACAAGACAGTACTGTGTGAATCATGTCTGAGTTCTTAGAGCAGTAGTTGCCCACATATCCTTATTACTAGACATTGTCATGGAGTTCAGGTTTAACATGGCATTTAAAGTTTTGCAAAAAACCTCAGGGCTAGAATCATAACTAATGGAAAACCTTTGAGCACTCTACATTTTTTATAATAGTGATGCAAAATCAAATGAAAAAATAACAGACAAAACCCATTACTGTTGCCATTTTCCCCACTAGATTTCCTTCCTTTGCACACTTCTTTAGAACTTAAAAAAACCCTAAAAGTTCCTTCTTCAGCCACTCCATTGCTCCTCACATTACCTGTAAGCTTACCAGCTCCACATGGAAAGAACTAAGCTAGAAAATGTTCTGTATCTCCCAGCTATAGTAAAAACCCCAAAGAACTATGTAATAAAAAGAACACACTACAGTTTAAGAGGACAGCAGGTTTGCTGCAGCACAAAGTTTTGTTCAGTTCCGAGGGAGTGAGAGAAATTCACTAATTTTGGAAAGGTACAGGACAAATCAGTCTGATTTCAGCCCAGTGGATGTTTGCCTTCTGCCCTTCCTCCTGTTCCCGTGGAAGCTGCTATCAGCAAGCTGCACTGCGACTGAACTCTCCTCTGCAGGGTTTGTATGGTGCACAGCTTTCCTCTTTAACATCTCCTGTAACTGAAGACAAGGGTTAGAAACTGTAGGGAGAAGTTACTGAAATCATTAAGTTTAGCATTAACCTCTCTTGAGGTATCTGCTAGTATTTCACTGTAATAACCACAGGTGCCACAGAATGCCACAGAAACCCCAGGCATATAGACCACTTGCCATTAACCTGCAGAATCATTAACCTGCACTGAGTTTAGTCAGAAAATTCCTAAGCAAGGTGTTGCATTTCCACCCGGTTTTACCCTGCTGCTATCCTTCATTCTATATGCCAGAGAAGCATCTGACTGTTGGAGATTAATTAGTAATTAGGAATTACTTCAAAAGCATCACAAAACATCAGAGAAGAAAGCAACCTAATCATGTTAGAAAATAGTAAGAAATATAAATTCCAGTCTCCTGGGACTTTCTTTTGAGCAGGAAATTTAAATAGCTTTATTTTGACCATACCAAATTGACCTCACTAACTAGGTGTAATAAACAAATGGCAGATATTTAAGCTGACATTTGAGCGGTGTCAAAGCCTTCTAAGCTTGTTCTGAGTAGATTAGTAGATAAGTGCTAACCTTCCTATTCTGGGATACATTCCAAGGCAAGGCAAGCATGAGGACTGATGATTTTATTTAACTCCAAAGTAGTCAACACTGTGTACTTAAAAATGAAGATAATTTGCTTGATTCTTATGACACGCTACCAGTTGACAGCAGTGGTGTTGGGATAAAAAAAGCAACAACACCACCCCCAAACCCCCCCCCCTCCCTTGGCACTGTATCTGAGTGAAAAAACTACATTTCCTCTACCATTCAATCAGTATGAGAAACTGTAATTATTAGAAAGGGGTGTGCAGTTTTCTCAGAAACATATGTTGGATCTCATTTGATCTAATCCCAGAAAAACTGGCTTAATAAATCCTTTTTTTTTTTTGAAACAACGAGTATTGTTAGATGTTTCACAGACTCCATAGTATATTTGTAGACTTCAATAGGGTAGCGGCAGATAAATTCAGAGCCAGCTCCCTTTATGCCAGCAGTACTGACAATTCTGCAAATACTTTGGTATGTTGTTGGGAGAAGCTTGTCAATTACTGCTGCTCATTCAGCTTTGTCATATCTGTCAAGAATAACGAGTCCATAGAGCTGCTTTCAAATTAGTTCTTAACTATTTGCCCAAATGCATCCTCATTCAGCAGAATACATGCCTAAGTCTCTACTATGTTCAGTGATTAGGACTTCAATCCAATTCCAGCACTTGACGTTGCAGAGGAGAATCCCTCTAATATGATTACCTTGTAGGATACCAATCTAGGGAAATCTTCAAAACAGAGCTTGTAAAAAAGAACTCTAGTTCTTGGCTCTCAGGACTTTAAATTTCTAAATTCTGTCACTGAATTTTATGTGATTGTGAAAGAAATAAAAGCAAGCTTTATCTTCAGCACTAAAACAACAATCCTAAGCCTATTACACAGGCAATGCTAGAAAGGTTTTCAGGTTTTATCCTCACCTGCACTAAAGCCAGATCCACAAAAAGGCTTAATTATTTTAAGTGGAGGTTAGTCAGAAAAGTCGAAAGTGGTAAGTAATTAAACCATGAGTACCTCATTAGATCCCCATAGCTTCAGAAGGCACCCAAGCTTTTCCCCAAGAAAGTTTCATGCTGGAACTATTACAAGCTGTGCGGGCTTTGCACCTCCTTATTTACGTTCCGTTTTCTTAGAAATGAGGGTTGTCTGTCACTTATGTATGGTTTTGCGCATTCAGCAGCGCACTGGCAAGACAGAATTTGCATATGTAACATACAGCAGCGAGAGCCATTTGCATTTGAAAGAAGGAAAATTTCTGTAGCAAAGCACTTCTTCCAGCTGTGCTTTACCAGCGAAGAGTAAGCCAGTTGTCTGTAGCCAAAGACACAAAGCCAAAGATGGGTTTCGTGCTGTGAATCCAATTTAGATTCTTTTCGGAGGAAAGATACTCAGCTTGGGGTAGTCAGGATTTCCAGTGTGCTGATTCTTTGTCTCTTCCTTCTGTCTGGTTGAGACACCTCCCGCTCTGTGAGCGAACTCTGAATCCCATTCCAACCCACCTGACTGCGGGCCCTGTTCAGAGAGGACAAGTAAGTGACAGATCTGAAATTAGTGCTCGAAGCTGGACATTTAAAACATGCTGATATGCTGAACTTAGCTCAAGTCTTTGTGGACCCAAGCATAAGGTATTTTTTTATGTTCCTTTGGCAGTGTTTAAGAAATTTTGATTACAAAGATTAAGAAACTTCACACATAAAAGTGCTATTTAATAGTTGCATTTGAATGCAACTATTAAAAGGCATTTTACTTTTTTGCGGTATGTAAAAAATGTATGCAATGTAACAAATTTATGACTTACATAAAAAGTTTTTAGTATTTATTGTCTGTGTAAGAATTGTTGAAGCAGCTCTGCAGCGCTTAACATCCTGCTTTGCAGAGGCTGCTGACCTTTAAGGGCTGGAAGTCAGCTTGAAGAAGACAGAAGTTCTCTACCAACCTGCACCTCAGGAAGTCTTCCATCATCCCCACATGACCACAGGTGAATTAGACCTTAAGTCAGTCCAGCAGTTCACCTACCTGGGAAGTATCATTTCCTCAGACGGCAAGATCGACAAAGGGATAGACAACAGGCTAGCAAAGGCATACAGAGCCTTTGGAAAACTCCGTAAAAGAGTCTGGTTCAATAATCACCTGAAGAAAAGTACAAAGATCAGTGTCTACAGAGCCATTGTACTGTCTACTCTTTTATATGAGTCTGAATCATGGGTCATCTACCGCCACCACCTGCAACTCCTCAAACGCTTCCATCAGCGCTGCCTCTGTTCAATCCTAAACATCCACTGGACTGATTACATGACCAGTGTGTCTGTTCTTGAACAGGCAGGGGTCAGCAGTATCGAGACCATGCTGATGAGAACGCAGCTGCGCTGGGCAGGGCATCTCCAGGATGGAGGATCACCGCCTCACGAAGATTGTGCTCTATGGTGAACTCGCCACCGGCTGCCACAAGAGAGGAGCCCCAAAGAGGAGATACAAGGACTCCCTGAAACAACACCTCAGCCTTGGCCATATGGACTGCCACCAATGGTCCACTCTGGCCTCCAATTGGGATTCATGGAGACACACCATTCATGACACTGCTGCTTCCTTTGAGAACACAGGCAGAGTCAGTCTCAAGGAGAAAAGACAGCGCAGAAAGAACTGTTCCTCGCCAGTATCGTGAAAGGAGATGTTCCGCTGTGCCTTTTGTTACCGGACTTGCCTATCCAGTATCAGCCTTTTTAGCCACCAGCATGCTTGCAGCAAGTGTGGGTAGTGCCCTTCCTAAATCTTCGTTCATGAAGCCTAGCCATGAGTGAAAGAATTGTTACCTAGCTGACAAGTCCCATTTTCCAGTTCCAGAGTGACATTTGTTCCCAGCCTAGTGGTGCATAAGGTAAACGTGACTTTGGGGCCCTCAGCTGTGCCAAGCACACGAACACACAGAACACAAACCTTGTCCTGTTTGTTCCTAACACAGTGCAAAGCATTGTCACCTTTGAAATGCCTCACGTGACTTATTTCAGTAAAGGCTGACTTCTACAAGGACTTGAAAATGTCATGGAAATTTGGTGCCTGAATGTATGTATGGCCAGACTTGGCGAACAAAGATTTGGGAAGGGCTCTCCCCACGTGGGTGTGCCCTTCCAGCCTGCGCAGTGGATTTTTTAGGTGAGGCACAGTGTGCGCAGAACTGGCCCCACCGTTTAAGTCCTGAGGTCCATTTGCCACAGCCGAGCAAGCTTGGACAGTGACAGTGAAGTCCTCGGGACTGTCACAGCACCCAGTACTTACTGGGGCTGACCCTGCTGAGCGTCTGAGATGTGACGGGATGGGATGGCAGGGGGGCATTGAACTGCCAGGGGACAGTCCCTGCTGAGACTCAAACTCAGGTTTCTGGGATTGAGAGTCCAGAGTGCTCTCCTTTACACCACAGGACCGCCCCTGTGCCTGAATGTTAGCAGCCTTATAATACTTCATCTCTGTGAAATGGGGAATTTGGCTCACCCTGTGTGGGTTTGGGATGTGCCATTATAGCAATGCTGACCTGTTCAATGCTGCTGGTTGGGCCAGGTGGCAATGAATTAAATCCTAAAGTAGACACCTTTGTGAGAAAAGTTTCTATTTATTGAATTTTCCAATGAAGACAGAGTCTGTGAAGCAAAGAAAATTAACAAACAGAAATGTTTACTTACAAACACGTGTTGTGGTGCCCTGGCTAATTCCAATCCCCAAAAGCACACCCCAAAAATCAAATTTTCCTCCTTTAAAGGCTTCTAAATCCCACCCCATTCACTTAACAGAAAGGGTGTTCCCTCGTCTCTGACTGGATATGTTATGTTAAGAGGCAGGGTCTTCATTAAGATGGCTACTTCTATGGTGGCCATGTGGCAGCAGGGGTTGACTTCATTTATGTTTATTTCACAATCCCTGATTCCCGACCGTACATTTCCACGATACACCTATAGGTTAGTAAAAAAAAAGAAACCCCCCTTTAAAATGCATGCATTTTCCTTTTTTGTTGTTAGTAACTTTTGGTTAATTCATTTGCTTGAAAAAAAACATTTATTTATTTCTCATACCTTCATTTGGTCACCAGAGAAGCTCTGCAGCCTCCGCTGTCTGTGCTGGCTGTGCCTTGGGTGGCTGCAGGGACAGCTCCCAATGCACTGCCTGCCCAGGGCACTCCCCGCATCAGGATGAGCCTCGAGGGCCACAGCTTTCCAAAGCGTCATGAGTCCGGCTGCCCTAAGGCACGTACAAATTTCAAATTTAAATCGTATTGAATCACAGAATAGTTGGGGTGCTCCAGTCCAGCCCCACTGCCAAGGCAGGCTCACCTGGACCAGGTGACGCAGGAATGGGTCCAAGTGGGTTTGGAATATCTCCAGAGAGGGAGAGTCCATGATCTTCCTGGGCAGCTGTGTGCTCTGCCACCCTAAAGAAGTTCTTCCTCTTTATGAACAAACAGGTAATCACACCGTGAGTGTTGTGTTCAATTCTGGGCCCCTCAGTTCAGAAAGGATATTGAGGTGCTGGAGCAGGTCCAGAGAAGAGCAACAAGGCTGGTGAAGGGACTGGAGCACAAATCCTATGGGGAGAGGCTGAGGAAGCTGGGATTGTTTAGCCTGGAGGAGGCTCAGAGGTGACCTCATCACTGTCTAGAGCTACCTGAAGGGAAGTTATAGCCAGGTGGGGGTTGGTCTCTTCTCCCAGGCACTCAGCAATACAGCAATAGGACAAGGGGGCACGGGCTCAAGCTCTGCCAGGGGAGGTTTAGGTTGGATATCAGGAAGAAGTTCTTTACAGAGAGAGTGGTCATGCATTGGAATGGCCTGCCCAGGGAGGTGGTGGATTCTCTGACCCTGGAGTTTTTTAAGGTGAGACTGGACGTGGCACTTAGTGCCATGATCTAGTAATCAAAGTGGCGTTGGACTTGATGACCTCGGAGGTCTCTTCCAACCCAAGTGATTCCATGGTTCTATGAATTGCAGATAACACACGCAGGATACAGCGCCCCGCTCGCCCCCCCCGCCCCCTCTCGCCCGGCAGGCCCGGCAGGGGGCGCCGCCCGCTCACCAGGCGGCGGAGTTTGGCCCATCGCGGCCGCCTTAGCGCTCCCCAGCGCGGCCCCGGCCCCGGCCCGGCCCCGGCCCGCCGGCTGCGGGGGGACTGCCCGACCTCGGGGACTGCCCGGCCTCGGAGGCTGCTCGGGGCTGCCCGGGAGCTACCCGGCCTCGAGGGCTGCCCGGCCCCGGGGGCTGCTCAGGGGCCACCCGGCCTCGGGGGCTCCGCCAGCGGCGCCCGCCGGCCGGGCCGGGCCGCTGCCATGTTCACCAGCACCGGCTCCAACGGGTTCTGTGAGTACCGGCTGCCCGCCGAGGTCGGGGGGGCGGCGGGCACAGGGGTCGGGGGATCCCGGGCGATGCTGCTGCCACCGCCGGCCCCGGGGCAGCCGCTGGGCTCGGAGCCCCTCGCCTGGACTTTTAAACTGCGTGACGGCGGGACGAACCGCGGGTGTGTGTGTGTGTGTGTGTCTGTGTGTGTGTGTGTCTGTGTGTGTGTGTGTGTGTGTGTCTGTGTGTCTGTGTGTGTGTGTATGTGTGTGTGTCTGTGTCTCTGTGTGTGTGTGTTTGTGTGTATGTGTGTGTGTGTCTGTGTCTGTGTGTGTGTGTGTGTGTGTGTGTGTCTGTGTATGTGTGTGTGTCTGTGTCTCTGTGTGTGTGTGTGTGTGTGTCTGTGTGTGTGTGTGTGTCTGTGTCTCTGTGTGTGTGTGTCTGTGTGTCTGTGTGTGTGTCTGTGTGTGTGTGTGTGTGTCTCTGTGTGTGTCTCTGTGTGTGTGTGTGTGTGTGTGTCTGTGTGTGTGTCTGTGTCTCTGTGTGTGTGTGTCTGTGTGTGTGTGTGTGTGTGTGTGTGTCTGTGTCTGTGTGTGTGTGTCTGTGTGTGTGTGTGTGTGTGTGTCTGTGTGTGTGTGTCTGTGTGTGTGTGTGTGTGTGTCTGTGTCTGTGTGTGTCTGTGTGTCTGTCTGTCTGTGTGTGTGTCTGTGTGTGTCTGTGTGTGTCTGTGTGTGTCTGTGTGTGTGTGTCTGTGTCTCTGTGTGTGTGTCTGTGTGTCTGTCTGTCTGTGTGTGTGTCTGTGTGTGTCTGTGTGTGTCTGTGTGTGTGTGTCTGTGTCTCTGTGTGTGTGTCTGTGTGTGTCTGTGTCTGTGTGCGTCTGTGTCGTCTGTCTGTCTTATCTGTGTGTGTATACGTATTTGCTTGCATCGATACAGTCCTACATGCCAGCATTTGTATTAGAGCGTGCAAACCTCCCTCTTAATGTAAAAATAATCTTTAAAACCAGTTTATTGATGAGGCAGACATAAGGACAGATGTGTTCCCAGCTCTGTTTAGCTTTTGTTGGACATGCAGACAGCAATAGGACAAGGGGGCACGGCCTTAAGCTCTACCAGGGGAAATTTAAGTTGGAGATCAGAAAAAAATTCTTTACAGAGAGAGTAATCAGGCATTGGAATGAGCTGCCCAGAGAGGGAGTGGATTCACCATCCCTGGAGGTTTTTAAACTGAGATTGGACATGGCACTGAGTGCCATGATCTGGTAAATGGACTGGAGTTGGACCAAGGGTTGAACTTGATGATCTCGAAAGTCTTTTCCAACCCAATCGATTCTATGATTCTGTGCAGCAGCATATGTATGTAATTTGATGTCCCGGTGCTGCCTGAGGTGACTCGGCAGGTGCCGGGGGCTGGTTCTGGGCTTCTTTACAGGACCGAGCACCGCAGCGCCTGGAAGCGCCTGGGAGGAGCTGGCCCGGCTGCACTTTGGCACTACAGCCACAAGACCAAGAGGGGACAAAGGATAAGTCAAAACTTTGCTGACTAACTGTGTGCTTCATACAAAGTGGGTGGGAATGTCGGTCTGCTGGAGAGTAGGAAGGCTGTGCAGAGAGTTCTGGACTGGCAGGATCCAGATGGACCGAGGCCAAAGGTACGAGGTTCAATAAGGTGAAGTGTCGGTTCCTGCCCTTGAGTCGTAACAACCCAATGCAGCACTGCAGGGTGGGGGCAGAGTGGCTGGAAAGCTGCCCGGTGGAAAAGGATCTGAGGGTGCTGATTGACAGCCACTGAACATGAGCCAGCAGTGTGCCCAGGTGGCCAAGGAGGCCAATGGGATCCCAACTTGTGTCAGAACTAGTGTGGCCAGCAGGACCAGGGCAGTGATTGTTCCCCTGTACTCGGCTCTGGTTGAAGCTGCACCTCAAGTGCTGTGTCCAGTTCTGGCCCCTCAATTCAGAAAGGACATTGAGGTGCTGGAGCATGTCCAGAGAAGGGCAGCAGAGACAGCGAAGGGTCTGAGCACAAGTCCTGTGAGGGAGCTGGTGCTGTTTAACTTGGAGAAAACGAGACTGAGGAGAGATCTTGGGACTGTCTACAACTACCTAAAAGGAGCCAAGTGGGAGTCAGCCTCTCCTCCTAGGCAATTAGAGACAGCAGTACAGGATATAACCTCAGTCTGTTCCGGGGGAGGTTTAGATTGGACATTAGAAGGAATTTCTTCACAGAAGGGATTGTTATACATTGTAATGGGCTGCCCAGGGAGGTGCCAGAGTCACCCTCTGTCTCTGGAGATGTTTTAAGAAAAGACTGGATGTTGCTCTGAGTGTCATGATGGTTGACATGGTGGTGTTTGGTCATAGGTTGGACTTGATGTTCTGAGACCTTTTCCAACCTAACTGATCTCTGTGAAATCCAAGCGTGAAAGCACCCTCCGACCAGCGGGAAATAATTCTGGCATTTAAGGAGGAGTATTAGTTGTAGCTGTGTTCTGTATGAGGCATCCAGAGAAGGGAGGAGTATTTTTCAGATGGATCTGGTAACACTGTACTTGATTCACAGCTCCTAATTTTTTATCCCTCTCCCCTAATAGGAACATTTTGATGTCTCTATGTAGTTCTGTGAGAAAGAAGGTGTGGGGAAAAGTATCCTTGTTTGGCTGAATGGATGAAAAGTCACTGTCAGTATTTAAAACTTTTTCCAAGATTGGTCCATGGAAAAGTTGAGTGGAAAATTCTTTTCATAAGAAACATATTTGTGCCAGGAAAAACCCCTAGACAAGATGTCATTCAGCAAAAAGTACATCATAGAATAATAAAATGTCCTAAACTGGGAGGAGCCTGTGAGGATCATTGAGTCCAACTCCTGGCTGTGCACAGGACACCCCAACAGTCACAGCATGTGCCTGAGAGCACTGTCCAAACTCCCCTTGAATTCTGTCAGACCTGATGCTGTAACCACTTCCCTGGGGAGCCTCTTCCAGTGCCCAACCACCCTCTGGGCAAAGAGCTGTTTTCTAACATCCGATGTAAACCTCCCCTGACACAACTTCAGGCCAAATGAACATTTTTTCTTTTGTCCTCAGAAACGGATACAATACACATTCTTACTGAACTCACCTGTTCACCTATAGTGGTTTTTCACAGTGACACTGGGCTGGTACAGATGCACTGACAAACTCTAGAAGAAGCCTGGATTTAGGTGGCAGTGACATGTTCACCTACTGAGGCACTTTAAGATGTCCTTGCGACCTCAGACTTTTGTTTCTGCCTGTGTAGCATAAGTGTCTGCTGCAGTAGCAGCAGGTGTGTAGGATTCAGTCGCTGATGTGCAGAATCTGATGGTTTAGGTGATTAATGAATTGTTGCCTGATGTTGTATGTGTGCATTCTGTCCCCGGGTCTTGGGAGCAGTAACCTCTGGCAGAAGGGCAGTGTTGGTGGATAATGGGACCCATATGAGTGGCCCTGGATAAAATAAGTAGACACCTGTTTGAACAGCAATAGGGATGGTCATGCCAGGTCAGACTGAAGACTCCTGCTGCCTGGTGTGCCATCTCTGACAGACTTATTAACATCTGTAATGTTTGGTTAAAGCCATGTCACAATATCATTGGGTAAAAATAATACTAAGCTCTTTTACCTTTGTGTATCTTGGGTAATTTAAAAAAGTGACCCACTTTTTGTTGATTATATTTCTAGTAGACTGAGGACTTTAGTGTCTTCAGACATAGATGCAATGGTAAAAATGTCAGAGGTTACTGTATTCTTTTTGCCTCGTTTTCACCATTGCCTTGTTTTCACTCCTTTCTCCAGAATTCTCTTTAGCAATTGGGAAACAAACAACAAATGACCCCAGAGCTCTACTCCAGTTTGATAATGTGATTCTTGCTGGGCTTTTTATGCAAAGTGTTTTAACAAGACTGCCAGAGACACCCTCGTCCTTAGTTTTTTAGAAGCTGCTCTGAGTTTGTCCTACTTGCCTTTTTGATGTTGAATCTTCTAAATCAGAACATAAATAGTGATTTAACTTATTTGTAGTACTTTGGTTAGTTAATTTTCGAAGTTGCATTTAATACTTGTCTGAGAGTTATAGGAGAATAACCAGTGGTAGAAGCTGCGGGTGGTTACACCTGGTAACTAATTGACTGAAAGTTGATAGACCCTTGAATGAGGATATTATTGTCCATGTTCTTCTTTGGAAGTCCACTTAGCTACTGTAGCTGTTCTGATTGTTGCTGCTCTTTGTTCAGGGTAAGTTTGTTCTTGCATTTAGTTAGTTGGTAAAACAGTCTTAAAAAAACAACATCTAGATTTAACCATGGATAGACCCTATGTTGAACAATCATTCTTTTTCATAGTTATTAGCAAGTACAAACTATTTCTGTATTAATTATCTCAAGCTCACTTCATGGATCATCAGTACTAGGGATGCCAGCAGATGCTACCCTATTACACGTCTACACAGAAAAATTAATTCCATGTCCTGGCTCCATAGTTCGGTGAGATGAATGATACTGTCTTCATTCAAGGAATACTCAAAACTTATGAGTTCTTTACCAGAGATTCAGCTCCCTCATAAGTTTGACCACTTTTGTTGAAGTTAGACTTTCTAGTAAATAATGCTCGACTAGCTGGGCCTATGCAGTGAAGTCCTTGACCTTGTCCATGTGTTGTTTAAGGAGATATCTCATGACTTTGAGCGCTACAGGTAAGGTGAGTTCTTGCAGGAAGTATTTCTCTAGTATTTCTTATCCTAGTTGGGGAGTTTCTTGCTATAAATCATCTGTCCTAGATCTCCTCTGTGGTACTCTCCTAGAATTGTATGTATAGACACAGAGGTTCTTGAAAAATGTAACAAGAAACATACATAAAAGCAAACCATTCCAACAAACAAACCCTAGCTGCGTGTGAGCCAGTTCAGACAAGCAGGTCAGTTGCTGGGAATGATGTGTGGAATGGCAGGCAGGCAGACTCTGGGTACTAACAGGAGACACAGCACAGGCAGACCTGAATGACTTGGCAAAACACTTGACTCAGCTGAGTTGACTTGTCAAACAACGTGTGTGTTCAGGGGGCATGTTACCAGCACCTGATTTTAAGGAAGAGCCTGAGAGGTGTGCTGTGGTGCCAGACCCAGACCAGTTTCTTGTGTTGCAGTCTGCTGGCAGCCTCAGTCCCATGAAGAGTGCTGCTGAAACACTTCAGTGGTTCTGCAAAGGCTCTCATGGATCTGTCAAGAGTAACACTGGGCTGGCTGATTTACTGTATTGTATGGCCAGACTTCATGAACACAGATTTGGGCAGGGCTCTCCCCACGTGGGTGTGCCCTTCCAGCGTGTGCAGTGGATTTTTTAGGTGAGGCACAGCATGCACAGAACTGGCCCCACCGTTTAAGTCCCAAGGTCCATCTGCCACAGCCGAGCGAGCTTGGACAGTGACAGTGAAGTCCTCGGGACTGTCACAACACCCGGTACTGACCGGGGCTGACCCTGCTGAGCATCTGAGATGTGACGGGATGGGATGGCAGGGAGGCATTGAACGGTCCCACTGAGACTCGAACTCAGGTCCTTGGGATTCAGACTCGATGATTTACTATAGTGCTGCTTAGTTTGCCAGCATGCTGCATCCCAGTAGCAAAGTATGATACAAAGGAAGGCCTTACCAACAACTTAAACCAGTTAGAGCAAGACCAGACCCTTCTGCAGACATTGTAATCCCCTCCCAATATATACTATGTATGTGCTGCACAAGAATGTAGTAGGAAAGCCTATTAGAGTTAGTCTTTATTAAGGTAAAATTTGAGTCCATGTTTTAAAGCATATCCTGTTGTTACCTCTGCAAAATATTTGACTATGTTACCTACTACACTCAAACTACTAGTAGAGAGCAGAGTCCTTTCAACTTGTGTGCAAGCATTTTTGCTAATGCAACTGAGACTTTTACCTCTCTGTGAACCTTACAGTACAGTACTAGCAATTTGTCAAAAACGCCAAGGCAAGAAGGAAACTCTCTGCTGCTCTACTTGCTTAACTGGCAAGACTGAACTCTTGCACAGAGGTATTGGAAAAATAAAAAAGCTGTGTAAATTGATGCTTTTTAATATGACTAAAGGGAATATGAAGCATATATTGAATATATCAGAGTTCTGTGTGTAACAGTATTATGCAGTACAACACTGTATGGGAAATGGAATTAGCTCATCCATCAGCGTGCCACAGTGCAGCCTGGTGAGCCTGAGTCCTACGAGCAGCAGAGCCACATCAACACAATTAGCCATGCCTTGAATGCCACAAAAATGTGGCTATTCCGCAGTTGCAGATCTAGCTCATTTTAAGCTAGTGTGGGAATGTCCACATGGTCTTCTGGTGTAGTCACATCTGATATTTCTGACAGTGTATGTGAAAAGTAGTGTGGTAATATGCTCTTTGGTTGGAAGGAACCTCAGGGAGGTAAGTGTTTTTGTTCACTTCAACCTGTTCACTTTCTATTTTAAGTGTTGCTTTAAGAAAGAAAGGGGTTGGATTTGGGTTGGGTTTTTTGGTTCTTCCCCCCCCCCCCTTTTGTATCTCGTAATTTTTTTATAGTTTGTGACCTAGGCTAAAGCCAGCAGTTTTCTAAGTAAGAAATGCATGGGTAACAGGTTTGAGTACAGTCACCTGTGCCTTTTAAAAGTAGGTTTAAAGCATGTTTGCTGTTGGTATCTTTATTGACTTTCTTAAACTAATGTTATTCACCTCTCAGCTTCTGCATTAAGTTTATAAGCATTTGATGAAAAACTGTTCCTGCAGTGATACTTTTACTGTGTTTACTTGCAATGAAATGTCACTGTTGGTTGGTGAACCTGCTGCAGGTTCTTGGACAAGTCTTGGAATGCAATAGATTAATGGTGGCCTAATGCAGGAAAAACAACCACCCAAAGTGCATGTTCTGTCAGTGCATTTGGGGAGTACTGTACATTCAGATGTGCATCAGTTATGGTTTAAAAGACTCACAGATCTTGTGTATCAGCATAAAAAGTGGTTTGTGTGCGTTTTGTGCCATTGTAGTAGCCCCCTGCAGTTAATTGTCTGTATGGCAGTGGTGTCTGCCTTAGAGCAGGTGGGTTTGGGAAGATGGTAGTGGAAAAAGAGCTGTGACACAGGACGTTTCAGCTGCAGCTGTGGTTACTGTAAGCTCAGTAGGGATCCCCACAGAAATTGTCTTGAGCTAATTTAAGCTCCTGGAGCCTCTGCTCATCAGTTGGTGGAGGCAATCAGGTCCTCTCCCAAGTCAACACTTGAGTCTCAGTCCTGGAATAGCAGTCCAGGGAATGAAGTTGTTCCCTCCAAAGTCATTCTGAAACAGTAGACTGGTTTGATAGCCCATCTGCTGTATCTCTTCACCTCTGAGTAGTGAACAGGCAGGGAATAGAAATTAATTTCAAAAACTGTAGCTGTTGCTGCTACCCCAACTTTCTTATTCGTATTAGTGCAGTCGTGGCTTCTGAAGCTGCAACTACACGAGCAGTTGTGCCATAATCCTCCTCTGTGACAGACAGACACATGTATCCTTAACTCTCTATTCTGAAAGTGGTACTGGCAGCCAGAAGAGCAGCAGTAGGTTGTGCAAGAAGAGGATTTCTGGGCTTTGTCATGAGCACAGGGCTGGAATGTGGAGACTTAAGAGTTGGTTTTCTTATTTATGTCACATTTGGGATCAGCTTCACATTGTGCAGTGTAATGTGAAAGTTGAGACACTTGCCTGTGAGATTATGAGGACAGTTTTTGTAGGGAGGCTTCACTGCAGAGGTCTGTAGTGAAAGCTCGTTGCTTGCTCTTGGTCAGTGTAGGCCTGTTCTGCTGGATGTTAAAAAGTTTCTCTGTGCACTTGGAAGCTCAGTAGATGTGTTGCAGCACCAATGTTGTTACTGCCTGCTGTTGGAAAGAATTGCCACTTTAGGATTGCAAGTTTATTCCAGGATCTTTGAAGACAGTATTTGATATATTTTAACTTTCAGGGTCAAAACAAGGGTTTTTTCTTTTATTCTACTTTCCTTATGGGGTATCGAGGCACTGTGTTTTTATCCTTCTTGTGCACATTGCACAGGTCCTGCCAACAGACACTGGTGCCCTGGTAGGTTGGGGGTACAGGTTTCTGTGGGAATTGGTTTACAATATTTGGAATGGAGAAAATCCTGCCAGAAATGGATTTGTGAAGAAGATCAACAAGCCACTGATAATGTTTAACAACTGATGTATTTATTGTTGTTTAAATGTACAAAATGATTGTTAAAATGTCTTTGTGCAAAGTCACTGCTTCTTCTTCCCAGAATACCCTGTTATCTCAGGGCTCTGGAGGAAGGTTGCTACATGCCTGTTACCTGAACCCCCACTCCTGTTGAATGTAAATCCCCTTAGTCCCATTGGCCCAGAGCCAAACCCCTTCTTATTTTCTATTGGTGGGTTTAGAATCCCTCCTAGGTCCATATAAACCCCAGACAAGCAATAAACTTCCTCTTTTTCTCCTCCCTCTCCAGTGATCTCTGTGTGTCCTTCTCAGGGGCTCTCAGGGGACCACGTGGTCAGGAACAGCGGGGAGCACATTTTCTCCTAGGTTATGGAATAACCTCCAGGACCAGGAGAATCATCCAAACCATTGCAAATTGCATCCCTACAACAGACAGCACCACAGAGGCAGAAGGAACCCCCAAAGGGACAGGTTTCCATCTTGCACATGGTTGCATACCCATTGGGCTGGAGTTTTGCTTTTTAAATTCCAAATCACCTTTGCATTCTAAGTAAGAAATTTGCCATGAATGTCAGAATGCCTGACTGTGCACTGTCTGGGATTGCTGGCAATTTTTGGTCTGAACTGGTTGAGACATTCCACAGCAGAGGAAAGGTTACTCCTTCCTTGTGACCTCACAGGAGTCCTTGATAAGAATCTATATGCTGTTGAGGGATAAAGCACATTGGTACGTTGTGCAGTGAAACACTTGGAAAAAGCATTTCAGAAGTTGCATTATTATATTTTTCAAGTTCACCAGACAAGAATAAACTTGTCAGCCACGATGACGTTACGAGGAGCTTGAGAGCGACATTTCCGTTACCCGTGTGATGTTCCCTGTGGGTGACTCACATTCATGAGTTAGTTACCTGTGGTTTTCACTTGATGATACATCTAATAATAAATACTTTCCCTCTACACTAAGGTTTAAAGTGTCTAAGCTGAAAGCTAAAAGAAGGCTCTTAATAAAAATGTGTGTTCACACTTTTGGAGAAAACAGATAAGGCTGAGCATTTTTGAATGCATTCAAATTAGGAATTGATAGGATAAAATATTTCAAGTGTGTATTACTTGTAATCTAAAAATTATGAAAATTGCAGTAAAATCTAAATATAAAACCTATTTAAAAATATATAGTCATGGTGGGGATATCTAGAGGTGTTGTCACGTTTCTTGTGGTAATGTGTTCCTTATGTGAAAAGTATTATGGGATTAATGACTTCTTGTAAAAAATTCTTAAAATTCATGAAATAAACATAGATACATCTGATAGTAAAATAACAAGTTTTATCAAACTTTGGTTCAAAAATGTTTGCTATTGTGACTGCTACAGTTCTTCTGTTTTAGTCTCTTCTTTCAAATACCAAAAATTTATATTCAGATTATAAAACTGACCTTTTCACATCAAGAAATGCTAATTTAACTAAGTTAAGTTAACTAAAGGAGCATTGCCTGAGGTTTCAAGTGAACATTGTCTGCACAGTAACTTTTGACAAGCTCCAGCTTCTTTTTATTTTGGTTTTCTACAGTACTCTGATGGTTTCAGACTGTTTTGAAAAGTCCAACTGAGTCAGAGGAATGAATAATTTAAAAAAAATGACATCTAAAGACTATAGACCTTATTTTTGAAGAGAAAAACAAATTCAAAGAGAGATATTAAATTGAAAGGTGAACAGCTTGCTTGCATTTAAAAAAAGAAGTCAGCCAGACTTTCTGTCCTAATGTGTTTCACACAGTCATAAAAGTAGAGTAACATCAGCCTGTGTCAAGGCAAGTCACTGCCTATTTTCTCTAAAAGGATAGTTCATCAAGGCATTAATTGCTTAAATGCAGAAAAGAAAGTGTGTCTTTAAGTACTGAACTCAAAAGGTATGGTTGTGGACTGAAATAAGAGTTTTAAGTACCAGTTTTCATTATGATACTCACAGAAAGAGATGTTTTCTTCACATGGTGAGCAACAGAAGATTGCCAATCTCAAGGTGGTGTGAGCTGAGAGCAGCTAACACTGCCCATCTAAGTTGTTCTTGATGGCATCAGCCAAGACTTGGATGAGGATCACACCCAAATTGTGTAGCAAGAACTGTATTTGCAATGGCAGTGGGATTGTGCCATAATTAAAATCTTGGTTTTGGTGCCTTTTACCATCTTCCTTTTCTAGCAGTTCACTATTCTAGTGTGAGGCAGGTGTTAAGGGAACCATTCATGGTATTCAGTTTAATCTGGACAGGTACTAAATGTTTCCTATATTACATTGTTTCATGCAGTTTTGTTCTTCCTGTGCTCCTGCGCTTTACCTCCCATTAGTACTTTTAAAGTAATCTCATTGTTCCCTTTGTTACCTAAGAAGAACGACAACAGAGCTGCAGACTTTAAGTATGTATGGCCAGACTTGCGAAGGAAGGTTTGGGCAGGGCTTTCCCCACATGCCCTTCCAGCCTGCACAGTGGATTTTTTAGGTGAGGCACAGCATGCGCAGAACTGGCCGCACTGTTTGAGTCCCAAGGTCCATCTGCCACAGCCGAGCGAGCTTGGACAGTGACAGTGAAGTCCTCGGAACTGTCACAACACCCGGTACTGACCGGGGCTGACCCTGCTGAGCATCTGAGATGTGATGGGATGGGATGGCAGGGAGGCATTGAACTGCCAGGGGACGGTCCCCACTGAGACTCAAACTCATGTCCTTGGGATTCAGAGTCCAGAGTGCTCTCCTTTACACCATGGGACCACCCCAGACTTTACAATAACCTGGGAAAAACAGTTGTCTGAAAATGAGTGGATTCTGTGCTATAGTTGAGGCGTTTGGAAAGGAAGTAAATGTGATTCAGGTTTCATGTGTGAAAAGGAGAAAAATCATAGAATAAATAGTATTTTGGAGTCTCTGTATTGGCTTGAATTTTTGGGCAAGAGTTTGTGTTTTATTGCATCAACTGTGCCAACAGGTTAGGATGAATTTTTGGGTGTGCTCCTGGATAGATCAGTTGGCAGGTTTTAGTAAATGTGTATTGCTGATTTCTCTGTTCTCTGCTTGCTTTCTTCTGAGTGCCCTTTCTGAAACAGGAAAAGAAATTCTGATTTCACAAACATCCTGATTCTATTAATTTCTTTATGAATAATTGTAACTATTGAATGGAAGGAAGATGAATGTCACGTAAATTGACTTGGATATGTTTCCTTGAATGGTGGATCCAAGTGTGGTGGAGAGAAAGACAGTTTATTCAGGACATTTACTCTGCTGGTTCCTGCCTCACAGCCTCTAAGAAAAAGCTAATCTTAATCCCTAATGCAAAGGAAACAGAAATATTTGTTTTAACTAGATGTGCATGCATACTTTTATAGAAAAAAAGAGTGATTATTTCCTGAAATGTGATTGAGCCTTAGGAGAGCAGCACAGGAGGACATGACCTCTGTGGGTGCAGAGAACTTAGGTTTAATTAATTAAACAATTAATTTTGTGAGACAATGTTGGAAACAAAATGTCTCATTGATATGTAACTGTCATTAGTATTGCTAAAGACTTCCTTTGGTCAGTGTGTTCTATTTGCAAGTTGTTGAGAACTTGGGAAGTTGTTGAGCTAAAGTCAAGGTTGTGTCACTATTACTGTTTTTCAGTAAGCTGTTTAAATGTGTCACTTTTTGAATGTGAGAGGCTTTTCTCTAAAATGTTTTTTTTTGTTTGTTTGGTCTTTTGTCTTTAAGATAAAGCGCCTTTGTCAAAGAGTTTGTTACTAGTCCTAAGTGCCATCTCGATTCTATTGGCTCTGCTCTTCCAACATTATCAGAAGTTCTTTGCATATAACCTCCAAGCTATAAAAGAGGATTTTCAGGTAAGAGTTTGTTCGTTTTGTGTGAAAAGACACTGCAAACTGTGGTCTTCTATGCAATTTCCACCCCCTCCACCCCCAGTCTTTCTCATCTGGTTCTTTCCCTTTGTTCACTGTTGTAGACCAATTTGTTCTTACCCTTTTTTTATGTCACCCAGTATGCCACTTTTTGGAAAACATGACAAAAACTGATCTGAAACAATCAACATAGCTTTTCACTTCTTTGTCATGTCTGGGAAATGATTTTGTTTGTGTGATTTTTTCATTCCAGGCACTGTAATTTGGAAACTTTCTGTGAATGAAGTGTGATTTAACCCCTCAGTCTTTTGATATGAATGTTATTATCTTATTGTGCTTAATTTTTGAGGCTGAATAGGGATATTTTGATTGGGCTTTCTAATTTTATTTTAACAACAGAGGCTATAACTTTCACTCTGTAACTTCTGTTGTAGTTAGTTGTGGAAAACTAAATATTGCCTGTTGAATAGAACTGCTGCTTTTAATTTGGAGATTACAAATGATGGAGTTTTTCATGCTTCTCAGTAATTGGCTGCATTGGTTAATTTCTTACTAGGCATTTGTTACTCGTTCCTATTTCAAGCTTAGATACTCTGTCTTTTGTGTATTGTATCTTGTAAGGTTTTATTTTAAGCTTAATTAAAGATCCTGTAGTTTTAATTGTTAAAATAATGCACTTAGAAGTAGCAAGTTCTGTGGGGATTTGTTTTGGGGTGGTTTATTTTAATTTTTGGAAGTGGCAAACTATTGCTCATCAGAGAAGGGTCAGCAAACGCGTCTGTGTTTATCTTACCCAGCAGATTTTGCAGTTGCATCAAGAAAGGTGGGTAGTCAAATTGATGTCTTTGAGAATGCCACCTGTAGTCTGTAAGGTTTAAAAGTTTGTTAGACCTGGCTGGTGATCCTCTGTGCCATTGCACTCTCTGTGATCTTTCTTGTCAAGAACAGGAGCTCTGTAGTAATAATGTAGGCTACAAATCTGCACGAGCAGTGCTCGTATTTTCCAAATGTCTTGCTAATGCTGTGCAGCAAAAATTCATAAATGATGTCTGCCTTATAAAAATGTTACAACCAAGTGTTTGGGGAGGGGAATGAAAACGGTCTGAGAAACTATTCAAGTTTTAAATGGAAATTGTGTGAGTTCAGGGGTTTTTTTGTATATTTGTTTGGTTTTCCATTTGTGTTTAGAGGAGTCCTCTTTCCATTTGTTTGATCTGCTGAAAAACAGTAGTAGCTGTGTTTTATTCAAAGAAACTGTCTTTACTGTGTCTTAAACATAAACATTTGCTGTAAAGCATACGATACTTTTATTGTGGTGCTTTGGGGAATTTGTGGGTTTGGATTTTTTCCTTTCATGAGACTGTTGTTTCATTTATTGCCGTAGCCTTTGCAGTAAGCTGTGTACTGTATGATTGTGTACCCCTGAGGTCAGGGAGACCAGACTGTTTAACTCCTGTCTTGTTCTAATATTAAGTGAGAACTCTTAAAAGAAAATTTCTTTAGATTAATTTAATCTGCAAGGATGGGTTTAATGGAAAGGATTTTTTTCGGGGGATGAACAGACATTTTGGATGTTGGATTTTAACACTTCTTAAAGCTGGTAGAGAGGGCAGGAAATAAAACGAGTAGTTGAAGAAGAGCGCATTTAAATTGGAAGGCAAAAAGTACTGTCCAAAATGCAAAGATCTTTTTCTCCATACAGAGGACAGAGAAGAGCAACAAGGCTGGTGAAGGGACTGGAGCACAAGCCCTATGGGGAGAGGCTGAGGGAGCTGGGGGTGTTTAGCCTGGAGAAGAGGAGGCTCAGAGGTGACCTCATCACTGTCTAGAACTACCTGAAGGGAAGTTCTAGCCAGGTGGGGGTTGGTCTCTTCTCCCAGGCACTCAGCAGTAGGACAAGGGGGTACGGGCTCAAGCTCTGCCAGGGGAATTTTAAGTTGGAGATCAGAAAAAAATTCTTTCCAGAGAGAGTAACCAGGCATTGGAATGGCCTGCCCAGGGAGGTGGTGGATTCACCATCCCTGGAGATTTTTAAACTGAGATTGGACATGGCACTGAGTGCCATGATCTGGTAAATGGACTGGAGTTGGACCAAGGGTTGGACTTGATGATCTTGCAGGTCTTTTCCAACCCAATCGATTCTATGATTCTGTGACACTCAAGAGCAGTGCTGATGCTGTGTGTAAAATGAAGATCTTCATTACATTAGCTTTCTGTATTTTTTTAAGTTGGCTAAAGCAAAGAGCAGTTAAGCTGGAAGCCTTTCATAGTCTGGCTGTTCAGTTAATGCAGGCCATGAAATATTCACTTGCAGGGTCACAGCCCTGCTAGTTTGAACTTCAAGAGGGATGGTACCTCAGGCTGGGTTTTAACGTTGAGCATATTGACATGGGGCAACTGAAATGGTGAGGTCCCACTTCTTTCCTCCTGGTCAGTCCTTGGGTGTGCTGGGAAAGTTTGTGGCAGAAGCACTGGCTGAGGCCTGAAGACCTTGAGAAGGGAGGTGAGAATGCCTAGCAGGCCGTGGCTTGGGAGAGGGAGCAGGAGCAGCTGAAGCTGGGCTGTAGACTAGCAAGAGAGATGAAGGGCAGCAAGCAAAGTTTCTGTAATAATGATCTGGCAGTGTAATTATGAGACTTCTCTAGCAGCTTTGAACAGTCATGGCAATTGTTGGAGCCAACGATGACCGGAGAAAGGCAAAGATCACACTCATCTTTGAGAAGGGCAGAAAGGAAGATCCAGTTAACCTCAGTCCCTCAGCCTTACCTTAGTCCCTGGGAAGGTCATGGAGCAAATCTAGAAGGAATTTCTTAAGCTGTGCAGGACACAAAGGTGCCTGGGAACAGCCAAGGTGAAGTGGACAGATCCTATTGGTTGCACAGCTGGTGTTGGCAACAAGGGTTTGGATTTTGTGCCCGTGGGACCCTCTCTGAAGATTGAAGACTACTTGGAAGAAGTGGGATCCACCTCACCAAGTGGGACAAAGGCATCTTGGCTGACAGGCCAACCTGGTGAGGAGAACATTAAGACAGGAACAACACAAGAGGGAGATGACAACCCACAGTCAGCTGAGAAGAGAGTGGACTGGGTTAGCCAGCAAAGGTTTGATATGAATGGATGACAGGATGGTATGAACCGAAGGGTTCTTGTAATCAGCAAAACAGAGCTGAAAAGGACCTACTTCACAAATGCTGCTGCACATAAATAAGGAAGTGCCTATGGAACAGCATTATGTGGAAGACTCTCATATGTTTTCTGGGAAATCAGCATGATTAGGTGCCTCTTTGAGGTGTGTGCACACCAGTGCATGTGACATAAGGAACAAATATGAGGAATTAAAGGTCATATGCCATTACAGGGCTCCAGTCTCACAGAGGTCATGGAGATAGGTTAGGTTAGGTCTGGTGATAAGAGTGCCTCAGCAAGCAGTTACAAGCTTGTTGGGAAGGACAGGCAAGGAAGGGAGTTGCTCTATATGTGAAAGAACAGCAGAACTACACAGAGCTTCCTCTTGGAACATGAGAAAATCAAGATTTTATGGATCAGGACTAGAGGGCAAACTAGGCCAGCCAACTTTGGTAGTGGTGTTTACTACAGACCATCTGATTGTGATGAAGTAGGTGAAGCTTTTTTTAGATACCTGGGAGAAAGCTCATGATTACAGGCACACCCCCACAGGTTTTGCAGGAATTGGCTCGTGTCATTGTTACGCTACTCTGTATTATCTTTGAAGGATCATTGCTGTCAAGGAAGGTTCTCGAGAACTGGAAGAAAGCAAATGTCTTTCCTGTCTTCAGGAAAGGCAGGAAAGGAGCTTTGGGAAGTTCAGGCCAGTCAGCATCTTCTGTATCACTGAGAAAATCATGAAACAAGGAATTTTCAAACACACAAAGAACAATAAAGTGGGGATGGTCAGCACAGATTTGTGAAGTGGAATTCTTGACTGACCAGGTAGCCTGCAGTGATGACATAGATGAATGTCTTGGTGAGTGATGGAAGGTAAGTGGGTGTTGTTTATTGTGAATCTTAGTATAGTTTTTTTACACTGTCTCCCATGACATCCTCACACAAACTGAGGAAGTACAAGATGAGAGCAGTGAGCAGTGAAGTGGATTAGGGGGCCAATACTGTTTAGTGTCTTTGTTTTTTTACTGTAAGACTGATGGGGAACAGAGGTACAGTTTTCCCAGTCAAAACCAGTCTGGACATGTTCAGTTAACGTCCTGTTTGTTTTAAATGAGAATGGCAGACTAGATGATCTGCAGAGGTCCTTTCCTACCCTCAGCCATTGTATGAAATCATGCCTGACCAAATGGTTGCACTCTGCCATGAAGCAAGTGGTGCTGTGGACAGGGAGGAGTCAGTGGATTTTGCATACCTTGGCTTTAGCAGGCCCTTTAAGCCAGTCTCTCATTGTATCCTTGAAGCCAGATTGGTGAGGTATATACTGAATAACTGGTCAGGAAGATAGGTGGGAATTTGGCTGGACTCTCAGTGGAGTTAAGGTCATTAGTGCAAAATCCACTTAGCAGGTATTAATTAGGGGAGGGCTCCTTGGAGTTTGGTGCTGGGACCAGTAGTGTTTAGTGTATTCATTAGTTACTTGGATGATGGGCTGGAGTGCACTTTGGGCAAGTTTGTGCTTAAAGTTTGTATGATCCAAAATTGGTGGGAATGGTTAATATGTTGGAAGGCTGGGCTGCTATTTGGAGAGACCTTGTCAAGCCCAAGAAATGTGATAACATTGCAGGCTAAGGGGGGCAGGTCCTTGGGAATTAGCTCTGCAGAGAAGGACCTGTGCATCTTTGTGAACAAGAGTAGTCAAGGAGGCCAACCACTCCTGGACTGTATTAGTGAGAGTGTGGCAAGCAGATGGAAGTAAATGTCTCTACCCCCTAGCTGGCAGTAGTCCAGATGTGTCTCACAAACGCCCAGTTCTTGGTTCCAACAAGAGTCTGACTCCTGGCCTTACACGGGACCATCCCCGAGAGTCACACCGTGTGCCCAGTAGTATTGTTCAAACACTTCTTGAGCTCTGTCAGGCTTGGTGCCGTGATTGCTTCCCTGGGGAGCCTCTTCCAGTGCCCAACCACCCTCTGGGTGAAGAACCATTTTCTAATATCCAGCCTAAGATTGAGAGAACTGTGTCTGCCCCACCTCAAGAAGAGAAGGCAACGAGCAGACACCTTATTGCTTTATACAAGTAGCTGATCAGGAGCTATAGAGAAGCTAAAGCCAGACTCTACATGGAGTTGCATGAGGTAGTGGACACAAGATGGAACACGGGAAATTCTGGATTCGATTTAGTTTTTTAAACCATCACAGAGGGCCAAAAACTGGCACAGGTTTCAGAGAGGTTCTGGAAACTGCGTCCTTAGAGGTGTCTAAGACTCAACATGATCCCAGGGGAGCTGATCTGGTTAGAGCAGTTAACACTTGGACTAGTTTGTATCTGGAGGTTGCTTCAAAAATACATCTTGTAATTCTAAGCTCACTAGGACTGTGATTTCCATTTTTATTTGTAAATGTAAACTAGGGACATAAAAGGGTATTTGAGTTAATTTCAATTCTAGATTTATTTTAAGAGTTAGACATCTGTCTTGAAAAAATTTTGTTTTTAAGGAGACTTCTTGAACCTTCTATAACATTCTACTCTCTGTATTTCCCTCCTTAAGTGTACTATATTTCTATTATGTGACTCCAGTATTTCATTCACTCTGAGCACAAATTCTATAAAGAATTTCTTTGAAAGAAGAGAGGCTTAACATGATGGTCATTAACCTTCCAGATTTGGAGACTTCTATGTGGAAGAACAATATGTCTTGATTTGAAAGACACTTTCTGCAGCAGTCTGCTCATTTACAACTTTAGAATATTTGAAAGAAGATATGGCAGCAGAAAATTTTCAGTAAGTTCCAGTTTTGAGAGGTTTTTTTTTTTAACAGAAACTATTTTTACACTGTTTAGAGTTTGTAGTCTTGGATGAGTACTGCAGTGTTGCAGGTTTGGCCTAGCTGTTGCCAACCCTGGACTGGCCCCCCTTCCCCCTCCCAGAACCTTCCCAGCAAAGGAAAGGAAAAAAAACTGAAAAGAAACGCACTCTAAAGAAACTGAACTGAATAAAAAGAATAAATTATATTTTCTAACATTTACAAACCACACTGTATACACAATACATAGGATCCCACCCCCAGGGGAGAGGGGAAGGGAGAAAAGGGGATTGATAGCCGGAAAATAGGGAAGACACCAACCCAACCTAAAGAAACCAAATGAATCAAAACAAACACAATTAAAAACCTCAAGAAAGGGGAACAAATATGAAACAATCTCACCCAGGACAGGAGAACCACGAACAACCGGAGGGACCAGTCTCCAACCACCTCCCACCAGCTCCTCAGCCAAGGAAGGGAAGGGAAGCACAAAACCACTTCCCCCACCCCCCTACGTGGAAGACACGTGTGGAATACTTGTAACTTCCTTAGATACAATGGTTACTGAGGAATCCATGGGTCAAACTATTACATGCAGTTTTACTATTAACATTTTGTATAGACTTACATGTTAAACAGTTTTAAAAATTATTTGCTTTTCATAAATTAAAATTTAAATTGATAATATCTTGGGGTCAGTTGAATATTCTAATTACTGTTTGCAGATATATGAGCTGAAAGTTACCAGACCCATAGAATTTGATTTTGGAAACAAGTCAAACTCTTAATTCTTCAGTATGTAGACAAGTAGATTTGTAATTACACTGTGTTAAAGATTGTCTTAGTCAAACTAGTATAGTGGTTATTTATTTTTCTTTTATTTAGAGATAGATTAAAACCTTATTTTTAATCTGTTGAATTGATTCAAATTAACCTTTTTCTTTCCAGTCTTTTTTACTGGGTGTTTGGATGCTCTCAGCTTTGTTTGATCTTCTCCTTGTAGAAATCGCTCAGTATATATTTGGCATCACCATCAACAGCTTGCCTTCTGGTTTGTAAGTACCTTCTAATGGATTGGTTATTTCAGAGTTTCAAGGGATTATTTTCCAGAGATTTTTAATTAAAAAAACCTTCATGTAACACTTCAACTTAAATTTAATCCTCTTTTGAACTAAAGTGTAAAGGTTCTTGGCACAACTATTATAATTTCAAACATGTATTTCTTAGTTATGATCTGTGGTTAGTTTATAATTTATCCATATAATGATTAGTTTCCAGTCTGTTAGTCCCATTTCCCCAGGCAGCATGATTGGAACACCCGTTGCAGTGCACAAATTATTGCTGTATTTGTTCTGTCTAAATTGTTTGATTTCATTCAGTTTGTAAATCTGAAAACTGAAATCATGTTGGTCCTGATTTCTTTTTTAAATCAGAAAAGCAACAGAACTGTATGTCTTTTATGTTCGCTGTGAAATGCATATACATTTCATTACTGGTATTTTGTATGTTTCAAAAATCGAGTGCTAGAGCATGTTACTGTATTTAGTGCTTGCAGCTGAAGTTCTTACAGCTTTAAGGTGTTCGGTGGTTCAGTTTCACATAACCTATACTTGACATTTCTGCACTTAATAAAAGGTGGGCATGTTACAGTAGAACCATAGAGCTTGCAACCCTTTGTGGTTAAGCTTCTGGAGAGTGAGATCAGCCTCATACAGACTTCAGTTTTCATATGTTGCACCTTCTGAGATAATAATAGAAGCTCTTGGAGTGAGATTTTTAGTATTAAACACCACATTAGAATTTTTTGTTTCTACTTTTCCAGAGTGTATATTGAAAGTAGCTAAAGACTGATTTGATGAAGAAGAAAAAGCATATGTTTGGCATTATAAAGATACATTTTTTTGTAGTTTGTGAGTAGTCAAAAGGAGTTAAAAGCTTGAGTAGTTACTGCAGTTACTCATCATGACTGTTACCTCAAGTTTGTTGCTAGGACATGGGCTGCTAGTGTGGCTGGAAAAATTCCTGTGTTCACATGTGTAAAAAGATACTTTGTGCAAAAGTGTATGTATGGCCAAACTTCGAGAAGGAAGATTTGGGCAGGGCTCTCCCCGCGTGGGTGTGCCCTTCCAGCCTGCACAGTGGATGTTTTAGGTGAGGCACAGCGTGCGCGGAACTGGCCCCACCGTTTAAGTCCCAAGGTCCATCTGCTCCGGCCGAGCGAGCTTGGACAGTGACAGTGAAGTCCTCGGGACTGTCACAGCACCCGGTACTAACCAGGGCTGACCCTGCTGAGCATCCGAGATGTGATGGGATGGGATGGCAGGGAGGCATTGAACTGCCAGGGGACGGTCCCCACTGAGACTCAAACTCATGACCTTGGGATTCAGAGTCCAGAGTGCTCTCCTTTACACCACGGGACCGCCCCTTGTGCAAAAGGAAGGTGTAATAAATGTGCACATCATACCCACAGGGTATCAGCAGTTGGACTATTACACCCTCTCACGGTATTTTAATGACTGCAGAATGTAGTCAGTTACAAAGAAATCTGCATCAAAGAAGTTTTTCATGAAATATAAATTTTAGCTACATATGCCTTCTCTTTAAGTCATGCTGGCATTGATCTTGAGAGAACAAAGTTAGTTTTAGAAGTGTGGGGTACACAGTAGTTTCAGGAACATTTCAATGTGCAAATATAAAAAAATAATATATACTTTGCATCACAATTCCTCAGTGTTGTCAACTTTATTATACTAATAGTCACTTTTTCATGTCTGACAATATTCACAGTCTTTTGAGATGACAAAAGCATGTGAATGTTTAACACTGAGTAGGTTTAGTTCATTTCAGGTGAAACAACAGAAGATGCTGAGCAAATACAGAGGTGCAATTACTATTCTGCTTCTCTTATATTTACGGTGCAACAAATATATCTGTTAATTCTGGCCTAGACCATTCTTCTTTGTAGTCAAAATGCTAGAATTTGGAAAAAGAATCACTTGTTTACATTATAAAAGTCCCCTGACATTTTTTTATATCATTTCACTGTTCATATTACTGAGTGACCTTACACTTCCAGTTCGAAAACTCTTTCTGCGCACACTTCGAAGGTAATTGCGATAAAGGATTACACTGATGACTCTTGCCTGGAATTGTTTAGAAACAATATAGTACAGTATGACGTCCAGGCATGTACTGAGATTCATGAGAAAGGTGGTAAAGGCTGCCCAAGGATTGAAAGTTGTATTTTCAGCTTGCAACATCAGGAAGGTGAAGCAAACGTGGAAGGGCACAAAGCAGATGAGTACCTGAGCAATCAGAGTAACTATAATTCTTATGGATCTCTCCTTGGCCTTAGGCTTCAGTCTAGAAGTCTTGCCATGGATAAAATTGTAAATAATTATGAGGTAGCACCCCAACATGATAAACAAGGGGATCAAAAAGAAAAAAATCAAGCGAGAAAAGTTCAATGTATTTACTTCCTTTAAATGGATGATGTCAAGCATTTTCATGCAGGTGGTGAAATTCGAGGCTTTATCTGGATCAGATTGTAAAAACAGCAATGGGGACGTTGTTGCAAGGGTCATTACCCAGATTCCAATGCAAGCCAGCACAGCTTTTTTTGTGTTTTTTAGTTCCTTGACATGTTTGGGCTGGACAATAGCCATAAATCTGTCTACACTTATAAAAGCAAGCAGCCACAGAGCAATGGCTGGATAAAATACAGTGAAAGCACCAATAATCCGACAGAATGTATCTCCAAAAGGCCACAATTCTTTCCCATGGTAGATTATTCGAAAAGGCAAGCAAAATATAAAAATTATGTCAAGTAATGCCACATTCATCATATATACAGTTATAGTTGTTCTCTTCTTGGTAGTGCAGCTGAAAACCCACAGTGCAGTGGCATTCACCAACAATCCTATTGTCAGTACAAAACTGTAGAAGACCAGTGATGCAATCCTGTATTCTTCAGGGTGGTGATTTTCAGGCATCATAGTTTAATTGAACTTAGGAATAGTTGTTGCATTCCATAAATATCCTAAAATTAGATAAAATATGGAAAGTTATTAAAATAAAATCTATCTTTAAAAACAAGCAGGAAGACTGTTTTAGGATGGTATTTAGTGATGACACTGTATTGTTTAGCTGTGAAAACGTGCTAGCTTTGTTACTTTTTCTGTCTGCCAATATCATGCTCTGAGGAAGTACATCTACTGTCAGACTTGTGAGAAATAATATTTGTAAGCATGTTTTATTCAAATATTTTAATTACTTAAGAGATTTCTTATATAAGCAATCAGAAAGTTGATGGACACTTGAATGTGTTTCAGTAGCTGATAATCAGATGGAAACAGTTGTCTTTGAGCTATGAGAGCTGTTTTCTAAAGTGAATATTTATTCAAGTCCCTGTTGAAAAATTTTTGACTAAACCTAGTTATTAAAAGAAATGTGAGCATGGCATGACATTTGGATGTGCAGAGTGAAGTATTGACTTTGCCTTTTATCCCTTTGAGAACTACTTAGCTCCCCAAAGAACAAGCCTTTGTTGCTGTTCATATAAAAGGCACTACAAAGCTGTCTTAGTAGTTACACGGCTTCTAATCCAGTATTTCATCCCAGGCCATCCGAACCACCCACGTAATTTATGAATGAGATGAATAGATTATTAGACTTCTATTAAAAAAGGTAAAAAGATGGAAAGCAGCACAGTATCCAACTAGGCCATATGTGAGCTGTATGTGTGGGGTGGAAATGTTGCTGATTGATTGCCGGCTACACCAGAGCACAGTTGTGTTGCTTCTCTCAGCTTCTGGTTTATAGCAGTTGGACATCTGAAATGTTACTGTGCCAGCTCAGGTGATGAGAGCTGAAGGAGATTTATTCCCTGGTTTCCTTTGGAGCCACTTGAGGGTGGCAGACCTTACCTGGTATTTGCATGGGTGCTGTGGTTAACATGCACCCGTTGCACTTTCCTGGCTCTTGCTGCATTCACAGTTTCGTGACTTTGTGTGGGAGCGTTTGTCTTGCTTGGCCTTTACCCAGCCCCGTGGCAGCTTTGTCAGGAGGAGGAGGAGGAGGAAGGAGTTAGTTGTTTGTCTGATCTTCCTACTTTGTAACAGTCAAGGAAGATCTACAGTACTGGCTAGGCACCAGGACTGTTTTCTATTGCAGAAGAGTGCTAAGAATTCCTGTGTGTTTTATCTCCAGTGCTTACTAAAGAGCCCCTGGAGTCACTGGTTTCTGAAAGTCTCTGTTGATTCTGAATGATTCCTCTGATGTTTGTCTATATCATCCATTTTTTTTAAACGATAGATGACCTTTTGAATGCCTGATGTGAATTGTGAAAGCCATACTGTGTACAAGAACACAGACTTTCAGAACAAAACAAGAAGAAAACCTTTTGCACCAGATTCTTAGTGCAAGTTAGGTAACAGTGACTCCACTGGAAGGACTGCACATGTATCTCTCTTTCCAATCCCCCTTTTTCTTCCTTTGCCTGTCCCTTATATTTGCTCCCACTTCCCCGAGGAGGACAAGGCTTTCAATGAAGCACAGACAGACCAAGCAACAAGATCCTTGTTTTAGTTTAATGAAATCAAACATTTTTCCTTTAGTGATAAGTGTACTTACCAATGCTTTTATTTAGTGTATATTTTTAACATTTTTGTAAAAATCCTAAACAACATTATTTATAGTACTATGCTTTTACGAACACAATCATTTTTCTTTAAACGTTATTTATAGAATGCTGATATTTTGAAAGCCCTTTAAAAAACGAATGGCTGTATTCAGCTTCTGAACAAAGAAGTTTATCGTAGCAACATGCATAAGTATCCAAATTACTTTGTTACCGTAGCATAAGGGATTGTTACTCACCGTATGTGCACTACAAAGTTTCTTCAGAGATGCTCCTTTCATGGCCCCAAATCTGTAGAAGGTTAAGACTTCCTCTTCTTTGCCCAGCCTCACTTAGCTAAAATAGCTCCTCTTCACAGGCAGGAAACAATGACGTAATCTCGCTAGTTCTGAGCTGTTTTATTGGTCATACTTAAAAGTTACTTTTTCATGTAAGTGTAGTGTATGTGAACTGATATTTATAGTACCTTTCACCAGTCAATCTTTTGTAATATTTTCGGTCTGGTATTACTAAACTGGGCTGTTGTGCTATGTGTTTTTTAAAAACATGCTTTTAAATGTTTGTGGAATAATGAAAGCATATTTTAGGTTAAAGTTTATATGAAAAGGTATCTGCAAGAATACACATCTTGGTTATGCAGAAGATTCTAAGAAGCACAATATAAATGTATTTTCACAAAATATTTCATAGTCTTTTTTTTGTGGAAATCCCCATGTTATTTATATTGCCTTGGATAGTTGTCAGTCTGAAAGTGACAGAAACTCACTGAGTTTAAATAGAGAAGTTTGATTCACTTCAATACACAACTTTGTTTATGCTGTGCTTACAATATTTTGCTAACACAACAGCGATATTTCTATATTTTATTTGCTGTCTAAGTAATAACATGCCTATTCAAGAGCTTTGCAGAAAAATGCTGCATGGAGAGAGGTTTTAGCCTATGTTAAAATGGAGTCAAATCTTAGAGCTGTGTCACTGAACCAGACATCCTTGATGGGATAGGAGTATTCACAACAGCTAATAGGTAAAGAAGACTAATTTCCAACCTTTTCTTTTTGTCAGCTTGAAAAAAAGATCCAGCCTTTGAAAGAGCCCTTCAGAGAAGGAGATCATTCCAAGTTCTCTGTAGAGTGCTTGCTGCCACCAGGTCTCTGACCGGCAGTCTTTGAAGCACAGTATGGGGAGTTTGGTACCTCTTGGTATCTCTGTGTGCACACACACACTCACACACACACTCACACACACACACACTCACACACACACATGTGTAGCAGAGGGCTATGTGTTGAGGAAGGGAACAGCAGTGTTTCAGTCTCCAGCTGATACACCATCAGGAATTTGCCAGGGTGTGCCCTTGGTGCCAGAAGCAATGAAGTCCTGCAGTTCAGATGTAGCCAGAATCAGGTTTGTTTGTGGGAATGTCTTTCTCCATTTACTGTAAAAGTAATGTAGGTAGATGATCTGCACTTAGTGCTAAAGATAACTTCGGTGAAAAATCCCCTCTCTGCTGGAGAAGTGTAATTTGTCTCAGTTGAATGAGTTTGTGGTAGTGTGTAGGTATTTGTGTAGGTCAGTGTGATGGTTAAAATAATCAAGGGAGGGACCTGAATAATTTTCAGTGTGTAGATTAATAATACCTTTAAATATCTGGGGTTTTCCTGTTTAGGTGAGCTAATACCAAACTTATTTTTTGTGATCATTGCAAAGGCCCTTTAAATGCAATGAGCTGCAAATCCTACCCAGATCATCCTATAGAAATATAAATCTATTTAAAAGTGCTTAGTGCTTTAGGATTAAGGAGTATGTTAGGAGGACTAATCAGTGTTAAAAATTCTTCAGTGGCTTTATCATCAGCAAAACAACTCCAGAGCATGGTTCAGCAGGATGAAGCACTGTTTTCAGTTGTTCAGTGAAAGTTCAGTAAAAGTCTCAGCCATACGTATTTTTAAAAGGTTTTAAAAAAGCATGTGTGGCTCCTGGAGACAATAACTGGACTTTTGAACTTTCCTAGGAAAGAACACTTTATTTCAGGAAAAATATGGTAGTCCGGAGGTCCCTTCCAGCCTGAACTGTGCTGTGAATATACCAAAATGAGCAAGGGGACGGCCAGTGTCCTCCTTAGCTAAAGAGGGATTACAGAAGTGATTCTGGGTTTGAATGGAAACCAGGCAGGGGCTGAGGCTGGGGTCAGAAAAGCTGTGTGCTGTGTGCTGCCTCTTGGCTTGCTGTCTTCCTGGGGGTGGGTCAGCAATGTGACCTTTTACAGCTGTGACTCATTTTGTCTGGAGGGTGGCTGATGTCTTGACCTTGCAGGGGAGGTCATGCCTTGTGAGGGCAGCTGGAATCAAGTCCCACAGTTTACACAGGTGGACAACAGTGGCCCAGTTGAGTGTGTTGGCAGGTTGGCCATCCATCTGGTTGCCACAGCATAGACATGTCAGTCTGTATTCTGCTTTCATTTGGCCTTTTCACAGCCTTCCTGTGGGAAAGGAGGCAGCCCAGCTGCTCTGCTGCTGTCAGGCCTTCCTCCTGAGCATAAGAGGGGCAGCTCTGTCCAACAGCAGTCTGCTGAAAAGAGGTGTTGGCACTGCCAGCCAGCCTCTGCTCCTTCTTGTCTGGGTGCTCAGGCTGGCTGCAGCTGCAGGGTGATAAGCATTTGAAGGTGAGCACCCAAGTCAGCCTGTGGTTTGTGAGAGGCAATGGGACTGCTCTGCTGTGCCACGTTCCCCCGTCACTTTGGTTTCTGTTGTAAGGAAGCATCTGGCTCTATTTTTGTTTTCTTCTGTGCTGTTTTCTCAGCTAGAAATGAGTGCCTTGCATAGGTTTCCCTCAGATGGGCAAGTACTTCCTCTGCTCCAGCTTTTACTTAAGTAAATACTTAGCTCCCTCCAGGGTCTTTTTTTGCTATTCTGAAGTTCGGGGAGTAAACAAGGTAATTTTTCTTGCATTATGTTGTGTTAAAGCCGATTTTAAGTAGTTAAAAGCTAAGCCAATAACTTCGAGTCTGAGGATAAGGCAGAGTGTGCATGTGGTCTATTATGGCGCCTTCCCTAAGTGGCAGTAAGCCTTAGAAGAAATGAGCTTGATCACTTGCAGTAACCTCAACGTGCAGCCCTGAAAGGGTCATCTTCATGCCGTTGCTTTTGCAGAATTAATGTACTGCTGAGTCTTTAGTGGTTTAGTCATGTTACAGAAAAGTTTGTTTTGCCTGTTCACTTAACCATATACTGTAAGCTTTATCCAGCTGATACAGAGGTGCTGCATGCAGAGGGACAGAAGGATCACCCTCTGCTTCAGTTTGGTAGGGAGTAGGCTTGAGGACGTATTGTCCTTCAAACTTTCCACCTTTTGAATCTACTGAAAAGCAAGAACTGAAGCTTGTGCACGGTCCAGTGCACCAGTGGTGCAGGAAGCAACTCTCCCATATCGGTTTGTTAACTTACTGGCTCGCTGTTGTGGGTGAGTTCACATGCAGTTTTGAGTTACCATTCTCAACCTTGATGAAAATTGCTTCATTTTTTTATTCCCCTATTTTTTTGCATGATAATGAAGGTTTAAGAATAAACTGCTGTTTAAAAGTTGTCATGGCACCAAATGCATAAACTTGCTGCAGTTGTTTCTAGTCTTGCCATGTGCGTGTTACTCAGAGGCTGCGTCATGGCATAGCTGTCCCTCCTCTCCCACTCCTCAACCTGCCAATGAATATAAATGCTGTGAGCAGCAGAGCTGAAGGCATGGGAAATGGAGCAGCTTGAGAAAACTGCAGCCTACTTAGCTGCACCTGAAATGTCCTATTTTTTGTCACATTTTGCTTTCTCTTCTCTGTTCTGCTAGAATTTGGTACAGTTTGAGGAAGGAGCTCCTGGGTTTTTTTCCTATTAAAAAAAATGAATAATGAAATTGACATTCCATGTTTCTCCTGGATTGGTTTGGGGTTTTTTTATCTCTCTCCTTTTCTTGTACAGCCAAGACAATACACTGCATCACTAAATACCCTAAAAAATACAGTGCATCTAGCCTGTAGTTCCTCTGTTCATCAGCAATGAAAGAAGCAATGCTTCAAAATTAATTAAAATGAAATTTGCATCTCTAAGATGTCTGACAGTGGGCTAGAGATAGCGGTATGTTACACAGCAGCAATCTCAGAATGTCTGTAGTCTAATATCAGCTTATGGCAAATACCAGCACAGCTCCATGCTTGCTGATGAACCTGCATTGCCTTTGGCATATTTCTTAACTGTTATGTCTGTGTTCTGCTTTCCACCTGTGTTCTCTTGTGTTGGGAAGCAGGGGTATTTTCACTCAAAAAGTGAAGATTTCTCATGACACATAATTCATAGTGTTTTAAAACCTGCATGAATACTCAAGGTTTTTTTTAAATCTGCATTGTCAGGGACTATGCATGAGTTAGTTGTTGTTCCAGTTTGGAAGTGTCTAGGAGAGCTTTTTCAATACTCTTTCCTAAGTATGTGCTATGTGTTGTTTTTACTATTAAACTGTTTCTTAAAAGTCTCAGATGGATAGGAGTATTGTTCTAAAACTTAATATGCCTCCCAGGAATAAAGTTAGTGCTGCAAGAGAAGTGGCTTTATTTGGAGCTGCTTATATGCTTAGATTCCTTTGATGAAGTCCAGTGCAGAAGTAGGGAAAGTTGTTTTGACTCCTCCAGAGTTCAGGTGTTTGGGCAACTTTTCTCAGTTATTAGCCTGAGTATACGTAATCAGAAATGAAACAATTAAAAATTGCTACATAGGCTTTAGAATAACAATTAAGTGTTTACTCAAAAGTACCTGAAGTGAGAGTGGGTTGTGCAAGTATTTGAATTAGACTAAGTGCTGTCCTTTAAATTCAAGGGTGCCTTGCTGTGTGTTGATTCCTGTGCAAGGTGCCCAGCCCTGGCAGGAAGCTTGCTTTGCTGAAGCGACAGTCTTTAGTGTTGTTCTGCCTGTGCCACCTGTCTCTGACACAGATTAACAAGCAGCAGTGTGTTGGGGTGGTGAAGCCTGGTGTGCTGCAGTGCAGTTCAGCAGATGTGAGAAGGAGCATTCAAGAAGGCAAAGGGACTGGCACAATCCAGACTGGGACAAAGCAGTTCAGTTGTTGCCGCATAGCAGCGAATCTGGTGTAGTTCGGATCTCTGCTGGGTAGGGCTGCTTGGTGTGTAGGCTCAGCAGTGTCTGTGGAGGGCAATGAAAGAGAAGCTGACTGTATGTTTGGTGCGCCAGAACACTAGGACAAGGCCAGCTGGTGCTGTGAGCTGGCTGACGTGGACAGCTGAGCTGGCTGCAAGCATGTGGTTTCAGAGAAATCCCTGTCTTTTCAGGTATCGAGCTGGGTCCAGTCAGGACTCTGTGTTTTCCAACCAACTGTCCAAAAATTATATGTGTATGTGTGCACACACATGCACTTCAAATGGAAGAAGCTGAAATCCTGAGCTTTTTTAGGGCAAGAAGGCTAAGAGAGTAAGTCAGGGCATAGATTTAAAGTTCAATAATTTAAGCAGTTTTCCTTATGTAGAGATTGTGTTGGTAAAAATGACTTTAGGATAGGATGGACCAGTGAAACTGAACTAGGACTTATGTGTTCCATGTTCTCTGCTACTTTCCTCCTTTGCCTCCAAATCATACTGCCTGTCAATGCACTTTTTTTTTTGTCCTAGGACATCTGGGACATTACCTTCATTTGCTTGTAACTGAGGCCTGTGCTGCGTGATGATCTGGGCCATCAAATTTGTAGCACTTACCAAAGCAACAGAAATGAGAAGGAGTGCAAGGCTTGTTTTGAACAAGGGGCAATAGGAGAAGAAAGGGCAGTGAAGGTGGCAGGATACTGGACATCTCTGAAATCCTTCTTCTGTCAAATGTGAGAGCATATGGATGTAACCATAAGAACTATACCAGCAACCTGGGGCTTGCAGTGCTTGTTACTGTCCAGATGATGTAGTTTGTTTCCAAGATGGTGTGGCTTAAACTGTCACAGTTTCTGGATGAGTGATTGGTGTAGTATCTTTTAGTAGTGATCCTGGATCTAGCTTCTCTTTACTGCCAGACAGTTCCTGACCCAGTGCTTGTATTGCCTGGTGTTAACATCTTTGACACTGGAAAATAAAGCTTAGGCTCCAATAAGAAACAGTTCTGTGAAATGCGTTTTGACCTTTGCTGTGGTTTGGATTAATTACTGCATCAATGCTGCCATCTGTGGATCTTTAGCTAACATAGCAACAGATCTTTGGAACAGCAGAAAACAGGTATAATGGGTTCATTCCATTACACACCTGCACTACTTGGCCAGTTTTTCACGAGAATTGATTATAAAGAATGTAAACCATTTTGTCTCCCCCATGGAAGGGAGGTACCACGTGGCATGGAAGCTGCGGTTGTTCTTGTAGTCACAGGAGTGTCCACTTTGCATTTCTATTTGAACAGTAAGGTACAACTCTGAGAATGAGTTGTAAGCAAAGACTTCCTTACTGCGTGTAGTCTGAATTTACCCTGAAGAAGTGAAGAATTAGAAGTCACTTCATGGGTAAGGAGAAGGACTGGAGACAACATTTACCATTCTTTTGGCTTTATTATATAGTACAAGGATAAAAACTAATATTAAAAATTAAGCAACCCTGTGTTTTTTAAGCCACCCACCTCCTGATTTTGTTGTTTTATTTGTATGTCCTTATCAAAATAAGATGCAATAGCAACAAATTTCTTTACACGGCACTTCATTTTTCAAGATCGTTCTAAAAGTTTTATGATTAAATTATTTCATTAGAGTAAACAATAACTTCTTTCCTGTGTGGGAATAGGGACCTCCTTTTTAGCTTAATAATTGACCCTTGAAGGTTATTTGTAGTCCATGTGGGCATGATCAAGTTTTCTTTCTGTCTTTACTGGCAGCTTGCATTTTTTCCTCCCTCTCCTCTTCCTCTTTCCGGAGTTAGGAACACCTTGTTTGTTCCTCATGTTCAACTGTAGTAAAGAAAGACAGGGATGTGGAAGTCCCTTTGGAATTTAAAAGGAAATCCTGCATCTAATTGTAGATGTCTGTGCCAAACAATTCTGTACAAATGATAATTTCAGCTATTGTTTGCAAATTGATTTACTGCAGTGCCCCATGTTACTTGATCTGAAGGGAAACAAGCTTAAAGGAGTCAATGCATCCTAGAAACGTTAGAACTCCTATCTGTAGTTCTGCTACAAGCATGGATCGCTACAACATTTTTGTTAGGCTCTGATACCCTTTCACATAAGGAATATATAAGGGATAAAACATCTCCACCTATTTGTAGGGCAGCTAATTATTTGATTGTGGTGGAGGAAAAGGGAAGAAAAATTAATGAACAATTCCTTGGAGCAGTTAAAGATGTTATTAGTATAAGGAGATACTGTGCCTGTCATGTCATTTTGCAAAACAGAGGGTGTATGATTGCTCTCTTGGGACAGAGGAGGGGAGTAATGAAGTAACTTCACAAAGGAGGTCTTGCAGTGACTGATGCTTTACAGAAACCCCTTGATTTACCACAGTAATGGACAGAAGTTGATTCAGTAAGTTCAGTGTTTTTTTGAGAAGGTACAGTTGTATGACTGAGACTTTAAAAAACAAATGTGTAAGAGACAGAAGACAGTGCATACAGTTAGTAAAAAACCTAGCACAGTTGCTTCACTAAAGAATTAAGAAATTAGAATGTTTCTTTTTCAGAGTTAAATGACTTTGAAGACTTTCTGTATAAATAGCAAGAACTTTTAATGTTTCCTCTTTTATGCTTACTGAATATGCTCCTTTTGTTTAGTCATCACTTTGCTTCAGATACCTTGGTCTCTAGTTATGAAAAAGGGTTACACGGTGATCTTAATGGGGAAGTATTTTTCTGCAAAGAAATCACTTCTCTGCTACAGCTTTTCTATTTTCTTTCTGTTTTGTCATGCACAAGCTAAACAATTTCCTGCCAGCAGTTTGGGCCTTAGAATACTTACTCATTGGAAAAGTTGAGCAACAGCTGTGAATCAAAAGGAGGTGTGAATGGTGTCTTGACCAAAAGAACCCCCAAATTTTGGGAAGCATTTAATTTTCAAGTATTGTGAAGTAAGCCAAACTATGTGAATAAGATGGATATTAAAACCTTTCTTTACTAGTCTTTAGCCTTTGAAGATGTTACGATGTCTCGTACAATATACTCATTATAATGTAGTAAATTAGAAGAGATTTATTTTTTTAACAAGAATTCAAAAGTAGTTAAAAACTGTCTCAACCAGAAAAAATACAATATTTGCTAGTAATATGTACTGTAGAAGAGGACTAAGGAGTAACCAGTTACTCGGCTGTTCTACAGAACTGCTTTCAAAACCTTGAATAGCAGGTACATGAGTCACGTTCTGGTAGTTGGCTCCAACTCATTGTCTCTACCATTAAAATAGGTCATAATGAATGAGGCAAAAATAGCTTACATGCTTTGCCACGTAGGTCAATATTAATGGCCATCCGCTGACTCCACCATGCCCAAGCATTACGCTAAATACTTATAAGATCATTTAGTGCTTCTATCAGCAGGGGGCTGGGAGTGAAGACCCTCTTCAGCCCCTCCCATAATGAGATGTGCTCCTGGGTTGCTTAGCATTGGGTGATGTGGACCATATGTACCATGAGTAGGGTGGAGAGAAACAGGGTTTATGTGCTGAAATGTGGAAACTCATAGCACAGTGGAGGATCCGATGTCAGAAACTGGTAGGAAAGGCTAAAACTCTAATTGATCTGTGGTACTCACCTCTCCCTTCCAAAGTACCCCAGAACAGGCAGTGGTCACAGAGTCAGACTGGTTCATGCAAACAATTCTGGGAGGCTGATGCTACCCTGTGTGCCTCTCAGCACTTCCTTTGCTCCAGGAACAGGAAAGAGGTGAAGTTATAAGAGTCATAAGTTCAGGTAGGACCTACACACTTTGAACATATTTCTCAGATGAAGAGTGGTTGTGAAGCTAATCATGTTGAAAGGCAAATGGGTGAAATTTAAGTCTTTAAATTCAGGTGTGTGACATGCTAGGGTCTTGGATCATTACTTATGAAATGTGTTTTCTCTAAGGCAAGAAGTTTGTGGAATGAAAATACATTAGATGCAGAGTTAAAAGCCAGTCTCCATTACATGCTGGACCTTCTGAGTATAAGGTTCCACTTTTGAGGTTATAGGTGTTGAAGGGTTTCTTGAAATAAGTGCTTGTCTTAAATGAAACTGCCCACTCTTCTTGATTCAGTAGAGTGTCTCACAGATGGCGGCTTACTAGAATAAGTGTCAAGATCTTTAAGAACTGCTAGAGAGCTCTCTTCAGATTCATAAAGATTGTAAAAGGCTCAACTGTCCTTCATGGAAACATGAGTTTGCTTGCTTCCCAGCTATACCTGTCCAGGCTTTACTCAGACTGGCATGTGTACCCCCATGTCCCTCTTCAGTGAGCCCCTTGGAGGCATGTCCATACCTGATCCTTTGCCGACTGCTTGCCTTGCACACAGGCATAGTTTGAGTGAGTGCTGACAAGACACATCACACAGGATTATAGCCTTTTGTGTCATTATCAGCCACAGATTTCTATAACCTAAACCAGGAACCTTCTCTGATACCTCTGGAGGGACAGAGACCTTGGGTCTTGAGTTTCCCTGTCTCTGTATCAGATATGCAGCAGCTTCAGACTGGGTGGGCTAGGTGATCCTTCTGTTCATGAAGGTTCAGCTTACTCAAAGGTGACAGTGCCATGATGTATTACACAGATGTGAAGGGTGATGCATCACCCCCTTGCTTTGGTTAGGGATGTCGATCATTTGGTGGAACTTACTTTATTCAGTGGGATTTTTGAGTGCTTAAGTCGAGTGTGCTATGAGCAGGAAATCTGAGATGGTTTGTCAGAGCTATTTTTAAAAATGTTTTCCTCTGTTCTGGTGCCAGTCAGACATGAGAACACCTTTTCCAGTTTTCTGGCAATACAGAGGGACTGGTCAGGATACAGATGAGTTAGTTGTGATGACAGCATTCTGTCTGAGAGGCAGCTTTTGTTCAGGACTATCTCAGCTAACAATGCCATCAGTCCACATCTGCTTCTTTGCTCTTTTGTCAGCCCTTTCTGGCCTAGGGAGAGCTTCTGGGCTTGGTAAAGAATGTCCACTCAACCCCAGTTGGAAAGAGTCAGTCAAGTAGCAGCATGTACTCTTTTGCAGTTCTTAAACAAGCTGATTTTCTCTATGGTATGAGACAAAATACCTTTCTCAGTTTTAAAATTTCGTTGAGGTTTTTTTATGTTTTTACTTGTGTGCCTTTTACACTTCAGAAAATAAAATCCGTTTCATAAAGGGGTACACAGCAGTAATCTCTGTGCTTTCCTGTAAAGAGCTTTTCTGTCACTTGTCACCATGAGTTTTAGCAAGGGCTTGATGAGAGGTTGTTTTGTTTGTTTTGCCTTTGCTTCATGATCCTTTTCTGTAATGGGCTGTTCATTTGGTGCAGTCGTTCCTCACGCTGCAGTTCTTGGGGCCTGTGGTCACCAACTCTTTTTACCTTTTGATGAAGGTAAGTGTTTTGGTTGTTGTGTACTCTGCCACAGGCATGAAAGACGATTGAAGCCTGTGTGGCTGAAGCAATAGAACATCCTGTGCTTTTTCTCTTTTCTTTTAAAGATTCTCCTCAGAATCTTATCTGCTGGTGTTTCATCTAAACCCTTCTATTTCTAGAACTGGGGCATTTCTGTGCCCCCTGGATGTCAAACACTCTTTTTTAAATATATATTTATAAAGATCATTCTGGAATGTTTCTTGCTTCTTCAGTGCAATAGCTTCACAGACTGTCCTAGTGAACGGCAGATGAGATGGCGAAAGAAGCTAAACACCAGACATGGATCCCACAGTGGAATCATTAGCAAATGTTTCCACTCCAGAAATAAAAATTGGAGGTGTATTTACACCTTAATGAAAGTGATGCTTTGGCTACAGGCATGAAACAGTAGCTGTTGTGAAGTCTGATCTCTTACCCTGAACACTACCTCCCTTTTTCCAAGTAGCTTTTTTGGGGGCTGCAGTTAAGAGAGTTGTATGTTTGCAACAATCCCAGTGAATGTTCTGGCAAATATTCATACAAAGAAAGACTTCTTGCATATGAATGGTGATTGGGATCTCTTATCTATATGTGTGTCTCCATCTTCACATTTACTCTGAACTCCTTCTTTGTGTTGGAAGAGTGAGATGAGCAAATGGAAAACGATGTTTTGCTCCTTCTGCACTATGTTCAACCATAAAGACGAGCAGACAGTCAGGGGTTCACCTTATTGGAATTCTTAAGCTAAAAATTTTTGCCCTTAAGCACTTGAATTATACACTTCCAGACTGTGAATGATTTATCCCATCCCCCAAAATAATCTTTGGTCAAATATGTGTGCCAGCTTCTCAATTAAAGTAATTTCTGTCTAATATAGTAACAATTGTTAAAAGAGCTGAAAAAGTAAAGGGACAGGATCAGAAAATGAGACCCAGTGTAGACTCTTGAGGGAAATATGAAAATCTTAATATGTGGGGCAGAAGAGACAGAATAATGGTAGACCAAAAAGTACTCCTAACAAATGCAAAGTGACACTTGACCAGTGTAAGAGAGTATGAGGCCTCCGTGATCTAAACTGAGCAAGCCTCTGGCTTACATTCAATTGATGGAGGGAGCTGTGCTAGTTCAAACCGTAAACATGTCTTTCCAACCATGTCCTCCACTCCTCTGTTCTCTCCCTCCTCTTGCACAGGAGGGAGCAAGAACAAGCTCGTGTGGCTTTGTTTCACCTGCCAAAGGGGCAGATTTATAGCAAGATTGAGCTGGTTGAAGCACAGGCTGCTGCTTACAGAGCAAGCAGTTGGCTCTGGCCTGTCCTTCCTGTCTACCATTTGCAGCACAAGTCATCTGACTTCTTGCAGCCTATCAGGAGATAAAATAACGTTTAAAAATAAGACGTGTACGTTTTTTCCCCCCAGGAATCATTTCCTACTATGTTAAGTTTCTAAACTTGCTCGCTTCTGGGTGGGTGGATACCAGCACCAGGGCAAAGAAAGTGATGGAAACGTGTAGCTGGAAGGTAGAACAGGACGTTCTCTTGCTGTGCACCACAAGATCCACAGTTGATTACTTCAGCCCAGCTCTGGGTACCTGACGTCAGAGCATGTGTTGCTGTAGAGTCAGTAAGCCCTGACAGAGAAGGGGGACAGATGAACCAGAAGACCATAACCTCTGATCTGGGGCTGTATCACAGCAAGGCCTGATTTTAGTAATTGTAAGAAGAGTCATTATCAGCCAAAAGCTCTGCCCTGTACAAAGTTACACTATTCAAGATACCAGACAACATGGGTGTGCCCTTCCAGCCTGCACAGTGGATTTTTTAGGTGAGGCACAGCGTGCACAGAACTGGCCCCACCGTTTAAGTCCCAAGGTCCATCTGCCACATCCGAGCGAGCTTGGACAGTGACAGTGAAGTCCTCGGGACTGTCACAGTACCCAGAACTGACCGGGGCTGACCCTGCTGAGCCTCTGAGATGTGACGGGATGGGATGGCAGGGAGGCATTGAACTGCCAGGGGACGGTCCCACTGAGACTCGAACTCAGGTCCTTGGGATTCAGAGTCCAGAGTGCTCTCCTTTACACCACAGGACCGCCAAGCAAGATGGTACACAACCTCTGAGAGGGCTTCCCTGAGACCAGCTGTGCCTTTCAGGTTCGGAGCACTGAGTGGCATTTGTTAATTGCAGGCTGTCAACACTTTCATGGTTATGGTTTAGTTGCTTTTGTTAAGTGGAAAGTACTGATCATGGTTAGAGATCTGGGAGCTAAGTGTAACGATTCTGTTGGAAATGTGTGTTTATTTATGGGGACAGAAACTGGTGTGCCCTGCAGCAGGATTAATCTCTGCAGTGGGTATTCTGTAAACAGCTTATGGAGGTAAACATTACATGTGTCTCTGCCAACTTGGCTAAGTAATGCCAGCTGCCTTAACCCTTTGTAAAGATAAATGAGCTGTAATTGGATTTCTGCACTGGATAATTTTAAATAAGGGCTATTAGAAGCAGTAATCGTTACGAAGAAACTCCACAATAGGCATATTATTATGAGACATTGCATCTCTCTGAGTGATTTAGTATTTGTCTCTCAAAATCAGTGTAGGAGATCAGAGGGAAACATGCTTTGACGAGACAATTCCAATTTTTCTTGTTTTGTGTGAGGAAACAAATGATAATGAAGTTTGGATTGAATTGGCAAGGGGAGACAGGGAAGTGATGCCACCGAGAGTTGCACAATGTACCAACATTGTGAACTTTTTAAAATAAAATTGAACAAAAGAGGAAAGATAATTTTATTACTATTTTTTATATTTCAACAAAACTTCAAAAAAATAAAAACAGATTTTATTTTTGCCTGTAATAATATACTTTTAAAAATCCAAGTAATTAAAAATTTTAGTCAGAAACTCTTTCTTCATACATCTAGTTTCTATTTGAGTGAAGTAGGTATCAAAGAGTGAAAAACATTAATTTGCATAGAATTTTCACCATTGTGTTGGTAATGTTTGCCTGTTACAAAATACTAAAAAGTTAAAACTGAAGCCAAATGGGGAGAGCAAATTGTGATGTTGCCTACAGTGTTTCTTGTACATGGTGTTGTTACCAAAGATCAACAAGTGTTTCTTGGGAAGCACAGGTAAGAGATCTCAAATAGTAAATCTGGGTTTTCAAATCAAGGGATATTTTTGTTTCACCAGTTTGTTTTGAACAAATAAAGCACAAGTGTATTTAGCTTCATAGGTATTTGTGGGGTTTTTTGACACCAATATTTAAACTTTCATATGTGAAGCACAGAAATCACTAAAAACTTTAGCTATTTTTTCCTGAGTTCCTGTAGTGTTAATTGGTTGTTTCATTTGTGTGTGTTTACTATCCTAAACCCTAAAAGGTGGGAAATTTTTCAAATTCTTATTTTAATTCCTGATTTTGTTACAACCACTGCTTAATTACATTTTTTCTCAGAGGGAGCACAGCCTGATTGTCTCTCACGGATTTTAGGACAGCTCACTGTTAGGTTCTTTATGACTATTAATTTGCTTGCATTTTTATTCTTTTTTTATTCTCCTCAAAGCCTTCTAATTATTTTTTTCAGTCTGCTCATAATAAAAGTTCATTTGCTTAAGTTTAACTTATTCACTTTGATATTTTTGATTTGAAAGAATAGTTTTTGGAGAAGAGTAATTACAACTCGCCCTTTATCCTGCTCATGTTTGCAGTTGGAAAAGTGATAAATAAAATAACTGAGTGTTTTGCACCAAGGAGAGGACTGAATTCCAGTGAGAAAGACACAAACACCTGAAAGGCAGATAACTGCTTAGCCCAGAAAAGCTGATAGCAAATTATGAACTGTTACATCTCTTCCAATCCTGGGAACAGTGAGATATTACAGGATTGGCTGGTTGTCTTGTCAGGGACAGCCCACAGCACAGATCCCATCCAGGCTGAGGTTCAGCAGCTTGGACATGTATTTCTGCAGGGTCTTGCTCACAGTACAGATTGATTAGTCACTGATAGAATCCAGCTGGGAGTGAAGACACAGATTTTTAAGACTCCCTTGAGCAATTTGTAATCTTACTCGTATGTCATTAATAAAGCTGCAGTCCCCAAACTGTTACATATAATAATTCATATGAATGAGATATTACATGATGTATTTAATCATAAGTGTACATTGACTACACACACGTTGGGTAATTATGTATTGCCTGTGCATGTATCGATTAATTATCCTGTTGATTAGATGTGCCTTGATTAAGTAGCGGTCACACAGCATCCATGATACAGATGCCTACACCTCGACTGGTGGCTCTGTGGGTCACTAACTCTTCACAGTATGATCATCCAGGACTGGCTACTAGATGAAGCATCAGTTAATTCTGCAGTTGCAAACCTTTTGGTTCAACATGCTGCTGGTTTCTTATGGACCAAAGATGTATTGCTGTTCTAAGCTGTTCTGAGGTGCTCTGCAGTTCTTGGTGTGTCCTGCAGGTACATCTTGACACTGCTCCTCTCCCATCTGGAGAACAGTCATTGTCCTATGTTATGTGTTACGGAAGAGTCCGGCTGTGAGCCACTGTGTGATGGAATGTAAATCATGGTTCTTACTTGCTTAGACCTTTCCTTGAGATGCTGATAAAGTTGAATAACTCTAAAAAGAAAGTAGCAAAACCTTTTTCTACTAGTGGGTCTGTGGCCAATGAGGCACACTTATTTCCTGTTTTCGTTTGAGACTAGAAAGTGGCACATTGTGAAAGACCATTAGAATCAGATTTCTGAGAATTTCAGAATTCAAGCTCCATCTTTATGCCTTCCTAATTCTGGCTATTTTGACAGAGGATGTAAATTAACCAATAAAGATTGCTCAGTCTTAGAAGAACTGATGAAAACATTTAAACAAATACCTTTCTTTTTTTAAATTGTGAAGACCCTATCTGGATTATATGACAATGAGAGTTCATTTGTAGTTAAAATATATTATGGCATTAGCTCTTTATTGCTCTCTGTTCCAAAAATCTTTTTTATGGACATTTTAAAATTGCAAATCTGATCATTAATCACTTAATTTCAATTGGAATTTGCAAGTTGCAGCACAAGAAACACTGCAAAGGGATTATGGTGTCATTGGTGCTTGTCAGCTTGAGTAGAGATGTTGAGCTGTACAGTGAGGGCCTCCAAGCACCAGCAACCATGTTATTAGGAAGGCAGGGCTGTAGCCAGAGGATTTAATTTTTCCACATTGAGCCTCCTCGTGCAGTGAAGGAAACGTAAGCAGACAGAGGCAGCAAAACCAGTTTAGACATGAGGAGGCATTGCCCTGACCCGAGGCTTTGTATCAGCTAGTTGCTCTCAGCCATGAGGTCGGCCTCTGTGGGTTTGCTTAGCTGGGGGCAACTCCCTGTGCTCCTGGGTATGGCCAAGGGCATGGGATGAGGGGCTCACTGGATGGCAGAAACAGTGCAGGAGAAAATCAGAGAGGGGCAGAGATGGCCTGGCTGTACCCGAGGTTGTGTCCCACTCATTTTGCACTTTGTCATCACTAACTGTTGCTGCTGGTGGTGGTATCCATGTATGTTAGTTTTAGAGCCTCTGCTCTAGCTCGTGTGTTAAAAGGACTTCAAGTGAAAAGATCTTTGATTTAATGAAATTTTTACAATGTAATCTATTATATCAGTAATTTCAAATGATTTGACTGTTCTAGTAGCTACCACTGGCACATTTAAAATAGTTGGTTTGCCCCTATCTGAGTGAATGAAGGAGTAAGGTTCTGATAGGCATTTGGGCTGTTTTGATCAGCTGGCATTGTGAATACACTGTATTTATTTTTTAAGAGCAAAAAAAAAATTGAATTGTCCCAGACGTGCCTTTATAGTCTGGTAACTTGTCAGAAGTCTTCAGTTGTCCTTTTCTATCAAAAATGCCTCACATGTGCAGCTGGCAGGGGAGCTTCATCTCTTCCTCTCCAATTGGTTACAATGACCTGTTACTTCTACTGCACAGAATTGCTGCAACTTTCCATGCTTTGCAGTTGTGACATTAAGGTTGCATTAAGGTCTTAGCCCCTTAATATCAGCAGCAGTGATAAAACACTATCCGGCTGGTTTTTAGGCTAGTAAGTTGAGAATAATCAGTTTTCAGCGTCTCTGTATTTAAAGTAGATTTCCTTCAGAGTGCCTTCTGTTAACTAACCACAACTTCCCTCGAAAGTTACATGCCACAGGAAGGATGAAACTGCTAAGTCTAGCTTAACAGAGGGAGGAACATAGCTCTCCTTTTGCATAGTATAAGACAATGTATACTTTTCTGGAGGGGATAAGGATAACCACAAATGTTGCTGCCTTCAGAACAGGTGCAAAACTTGCGGTTTTTTTTAGTTTAGCCCTTTGCACAATATCTGTCACAACTGAGGAAAAGAGGAAGAGGAGAAACTCATATTTTTGCACTGAGGAAAAATGAATGCAGCTTTGTGGAAAGAAATATATGCCACGTCTTGACCTTTTTTATTTCAGGAGGGTGCTAATGACAGCATTTTGATAAAGGCTTAAACAGAGGACAAGAGTAGAAGACTTTAAGGTTATGTCATTTGCTGGTTTTACTGCAAGACCATTGTGTTTCATGTTGCTTTCTTGTCTGACTTAAAGCTTGGACCAATTTGCTAGTCATAGAAGAACATGGGTTGAAAGAAGCCAGTGGGATTGAGCTGTGTCCAATCAAGTTTTGAGTATCTCTAAGGATAGACATTTCCCAGACTTTCTGTGCAACCTTTCCCAATGTCTGACTAACCTCATGATGAAAAAATGCTTTCTAATGTTTAGTTGTTCATTGCTGCAACTTGTGCCTGTTACTGTATGTTGCCATCTTTTCTGTACCCCTCCCATTAGGCAATTGAAGACAACCATAACATCTCTCTGTCTTCCCTCCCCAGACTGAACAATCTCCTCTCCCTCAGCCTCTCCTCCTATACCATATACTGCAAGCCCCTTCAGCATTTTTGCTGGCTGTCTGCTAGACTTGTTCCAATGTGTCAGTATCTTTCTTGTACTGAGAAGCCCAAAACCCTGTACAGAATTCCAGGTATGGTGTTACACATACTGAGTGGAGGGGAAACATTGCTTCTCTGAATATTCTTTCAAACACTATCCTGTATGTGTTTGGCTGTAAGGTCACACTATTGACTCCTCTTAAACTTGTCCACCAGGAGCCCAGACCTTCTTTGCCAGTCTGTTTTCTAACAAGGTCATGACCACCTGCACTGGAGTTATTCTAGCTCAGATGCAGTGTTTTGCATTTGACTTGCTGAACTTCATGAAATTGATATGAATCTGTTTTTCCAGCCCATTGAGGTCATCTTCTTCCTTATTTAACACTTCTGAGCAAGATTATCCAAATTTGGCAGTCATGGGGCAAGATCCTAGTCTAGAGTAAACCTGTATGCTACTGTCTGTAGTAGGAAAAGTAGATCAGTGTGCTGTTGATCTCCCTGTAAGTAGAGACATCATGTTTTGCCACCTAGCTCGAACACAGCTGGATTCCCATACTTTGTTTACACTTGCCTTCTTTCCTTCCTCTGTAGTTTGAATGAAGTGCTGAACTACTTTTACCTGACTGTTCCTGGGAGAAGAGACGAGATGACTCAAAGGAAGGGGATTTGGTGCAGATCTGTAAAATCACAAGTAATGTGGACAGAGTAAATAGGGAGTTGCTGTGTCACTCATTTTTGGTATTTCAAATGAAACTAACAGGTGCCACAGTGAAAATGGCTCCAGACACCACAGATAGTTACTCTGTGGAACTTTGTGCTCCAAAATGCTGCAGTCACAGACATTTTATTTGAATTTGAAAAGGGACTAGACAGGCTGATGGAAGAAAAAAATTGATGGAGGACTGTCACATGCAAAGATGAGACATCAGCCTCAGGAAATCAGAAGTCAGACATTGCAGGAAGCTAAGGGAGTATTCTAAGGGGGAAGAAATTGAGGAAATATATTTGACCTTTTACTACACAAACAGTAATTCCCATTTTTCTTCAGAAGAGGGTTGCAGCTTGGCAGAGTTTTTGTATTTATTTTGCACTCTAGCCTTATTTTGCAGGCTGCAACTTAGCCAAAACTGTATTAAGAAATATTGCACTCAGATGAATTTGTTGTTTTTCAGGTGATTCTTGGTGTCCGTCAACCAATCTGTTTTAAGCCAGCACAGTGAGATACTGCTGAATACAGTAGTTTGTCTTCAGTTGTTCCCCTGCTCTGTACCACAGATGTGGAGATAGAGCAGACCGAGTGTGATGCTGCCTTTCAGTACTTTCAAAACTTGTCCTATAAGACAAACCTTTTCTTCTTTTTCTTTTCAGTTGCACATTATTTATTTTTCTTTTGTTACAGGCTGTCTTACCATTTTCCTGTGAATCTGTTCATTCCTCTCTTCCCTGAAAGCTTTTTGAGTTTCAGACAATGTTGGTCTTAGAAGGAACATCTATTTCAAAGAACCCAAAACCTTCCCTTAATTTATTTTTTTAAACACTAATGAGCTTGCTGATTTAAGAGGCGTCATTAACCACCTTCAGAAATCATGCGTTGTGTGATAGCACTTTGGATAGTTGCTCTTACTCTCTTCTGCTAGATGACCATATTGATGACAGGTTCTCATCTACATAGTTTTCAGGGGCCCAGACGAAAGTGTCAGGCAACAATGCCTTTGGGAATACCTGTCCTCTTCTGGGTCAGTAAGCTACAGGAGATTTTGTCCTTTGTCTCCATACTTTCAGTTAGTCTTCAATATCTTCAAGCCCAAGGCAGCTGAGAATACTTGCAGTTATTAGTCCTTAATTAGTCCTGAAAGTATCTTTTCCAAGATCCTGGCTGGACTTGACCCTCCAAACACAGACCCAGTTTCTTCAAAAACTTCAGTTAGAGCCTCACAATGAGCAAGGCATTTGAACCTACTGCTACTTGTCAGCTGCTTTATTTATGTGTTAGAAGTGTGAGTGAGCCCCAGATCTCTGTGACCATTGGCCAGCCTTTCGTGTAGAACGGGACGTTTCTTAGAATGTATCAAAAGCTTTTCCCAAAGCAGAAGCTCATTTTCTCCTGCAAAGCTCATACTGCTTTAGCCATATGTTACATGGCATGGCATGCTCATGTCTGTTCAGACAGACACATCTGTTAGATGCTCAATGTTGAAGAAGGAATAAAATACCAGCTATGGCTTATCCCACTTTATTCATGTCTGTGTGGCATGCAGGAGAGTCCTGAGGGTGTGTCACTATGGGCAACTGCTATCATGAAAATACTCCAACAAACAGTACTGGGGGAAGAGCCCCAGCAGGATAAATGGATTGCAATGGAAACCATTTGTTTGAGAACAGCAGTAAGTTTTCAGTATTACTGTTTTTCCTTGGTCCCCTGCAGCAGGTTGTTACTGTCTCTCTGGTGATGTCTGCCAGCCCCACAGCACAGCTGGTAGGAAAAACAGGACAGATGCTCTCTAGAAGTTTGACTTGAGTGCAATTTCACAGGCCAGCTGAACCCTCCACTGCCACTTTTGGCAGATTCCAATAAGCACAGAAAAGTCTCCTCATTGATACGAGTGTGGTGAGAGTGTGCTGACCAGTAGTGGCTATAAATTGTCCCTCTCTCTGTGCTTTTGTCGGGAAACTATCTTAGCTTTAAGAGTTTTTTATTTTATTGGTTTCTTCAGCATTTGAGAAATATTAAAATAAGGAGGAAAAAGTAGCCTTTCTCAAACCCATATCTAACTGGACCCAAGCTCCAAGGCTTGTTAGAGCAAAAGCAGTATTTTGATGCTAAGTTAGGTGTTTGAGAATGTTGTTCTAATTTAGAAACAAAGTTTAAAATTGAAAATAATGGAATTGCTTATGTGAGAAAATGGAGATAAAGATTTTCAATACAGATCTTCATTTTGTTTCCACTTAAAATGTAGTTATCTGCAGTATGTGGTATTTTAGTACATATTTAAATTATATTTTACAGACCAATATAAAAAAGACTTCTTGTCTTTAAGGTTTTATAATCACAGTTAGATGAAATGCATACTAATAAACAAAAAGCCCCAGACATTAGGAGAATAAAATGAGCATGTGTGTGTATGGCCAAACTTTGCGAACAAAGATTTGGGAAGGGCTCTCCCCACGTGGGTGTGCCCTTCCAGCCTGCGCAGTGGATTTTTTAGGTGAGGCACAGCGTGCACAGAACTGGCCCCACCATTTAAGTCCCAAGGTCCATCTGCCACGGCCGAGTGAGCTTGGACAGTGACAGTGAAGTCCTCAGGACTGTCACAGCACCCGGTACTAACCGCGGCTGACCCTGCTGAGCATTTGAGATGTGACGGGATGGGATGGCAGGGAGACATTGAACTGCCAGGGTACGGTCCCCACTGAGACTTGAACTCATGACCTATGAGCATATACTGGTATAACGTTAATATGTACATTTTATTTCTACAGCTTCTAGATGTTCATGGGTGGTCTGTCTGTGGTTTTATCAGGTTATCATTTGCTTGCTCCAATAGAGACGAATTCTTAAGTAATGTTTTAAAATAGTTTATTGAAAAAGCTGACGTGAACAGAACTGCTATAGCATACAGAATTAAGTAGAACTTCTGTTAAAAATTGTTATTCTTACTCGGTTTGCTTGAAGATGCATAGTGTCTTTTGTAATCGGAAGCTCAATTCTGACAGTCTTAAGTGGTATGAAATTTTGGAGAGTTTGTGTTATAAGAAAGTAATTGTAAATTTAATGTTTCCTTACTGATGTTCAGATCTGACCCTTCCATGTTTGCAGGTAGAGGGAGGTTCAACATATGAGGAAGGAAGGAATTGCAAAGGTGGCAAATGTAACTATGTTTGTTTGACTCAACCTCAGTGCCACAGAGATCCAGCTGCAATAACTAACATTTATTCTGACATGTGGCAAAGCTTTTATTTATAATTGTCATGCAGTCTTTAATTCTCCTTTTCTACCACAACCTCCTGGTGCAGTTATGGAGTTGTGTTGGCAGATGAAGGCGTATTAATAAGATAGAACACTAAAGAAAAGATAGAGGTGCCAGAAATAAAGTAGGGAAGGAAACTGACATGTGACGGAAGGGCACAGCGGCAGGAACCCAGGGCTTGCATCCTGGATTCTCAACTGGTATTGAGCTCATTGCAGCAGGATGTGTTTAAGTCATTTGGTCTCTTTCCTGACCCAATTTCAGTGTGGCCAAATGGATCCCAGATATGCTCTATGAAGGCACGGTGGGAAAACTTGTTTTTTCCCAGCAGATCCTGCTGTTCTCCTTTATTGATCTCTCAGGTAAACAGCCTTTAAGGAGAGGTAGCCATCTCACACCATCAGATTTAACCCATTAATTTACTATTACGAAGTCTCAACTGTGAACATTTATTCAGGTTTCTAAAATGTTTGGGTTTTGTCCATGTCTGACTTCAGCAGAAGTTCTGAACAACTGTCTGTCACTGTTCTTTTAACTGAAATGGTGCAATGTTCATATTACAGTCTCTTGCTTCAATTTGTGTTTATAAATAATTTATATACAACTGGAGTAGATACTCTTTACAATACACACTAGAAAGGAAAGTTCTCCTTTAGTAAAAGGAGTAAAGAGATAATACACCTTGTGAAGATGAACGATTTAACATACAGGCAGAACCCAACAGTTCATTAGCTTTTCATGTGTTATATTTGACAATGTTATCTGTTTAAATTGTCCAGTAAGACATTTGTGCTCCAAACACTATAAAATGCAGTTTCACCTCCAAAGGGCTATAAACTTAAGCATTTGTGGTAGGCAAATATGAGCAGAAGTTCTCCATTTCGTCTCAAAATTTTATGTCCCTTGCTTGTATGACTGAGCTAACAAAACCATTGCTGTAATTGGAGCTCAATTAGAGGTGTTCACATTTTCAGGTGTTCTGGTTGTAGTTGGTCTGAACTGTAAGCTGTTTGTGTTTAATCCAATTGTGAATAGAGTCTTTGCCTGAGTTAGTAACATCCAGGCATACATGTATGCAGCATGGAATTTGAACACTCAAAATGGTGCATATTTCCTGTAAAAAAAAGAGATCAGTCAAAAGGATGCAGCAAGGAGATTATAATGCTGTTTTCCTGCTGTCCTGTGACAATTCTTTTTCAGTCCAACATCAGTCCTTGATTTCCTGACATCCTGAGAAACAGAATTTTACTTAAGCTTCTGTATGGGAAGCACTAAAAGTTTTTGCTGTGGACCCTGGGTTTTTAGTCTTGCTCCGCTGTGTTGTACTGCAGACTCTATTTTTCTGGTAGCTTTCCATTGGATGATTTAGGCAGTACCGTCATTTGCGTTTCCCCCACCTCACGAGAGCTGTCTTCGTGGTGTGACCTGGCAGCGCTTGAAATTGAGACGCTCACTTGCCGCCTCAGTATTTTCAGTACAGTTCTCTTGTATCCTTTGCATGCAAAGAAGTAGATGAAAGGATCTAGGCAGCAGTTAAAATTCATCAGAAATACAGTATAATGGAGTGACTTCTGGAAAATTTTCGTTTCAGTGCACAAGGGTTCATTCTGAAGTTTTTTAATCATGTGTTGTATGATTGCAACATGATAGGGGGTAAAGCAGATGATGAACACTATAATTACAAATATGATTGTATTGATGGCTTTTTTGTTTATCCCTGATTTTTCAGTCAGTGGATTTTCCTTGGCTGTTTGAAAAAGTTTGCAGCTAATTTGAGAGTAACAAAACAGTATAATCCCCAGAGGAATAAGGTACCCTATTAAACAGGCAGCAAGAAGGATAAATGGTAGATGTTCTATTTTTTCAAAGTTTGGATATTCCATGCAGGTAGTCCTTTCTTTTTCTTCATGTGACATGTTTTGTATAAGTAATGGGAAAGTTTGGCTAAATACAAGAAACCAGATAAAGACACAAATGCCCTTGGCATATTTAATCCTTCTGATCTTGTATCGGAAGGGATGGACTACAGCAAAAAACCTGTCAATGCTCAAACACGTCATGAAGTTGACACCTGCATAGGTGTTGATGTAGAACAAGAGAGCGGTTATTCGACATAATGCTTCTCCAAATGGCCAGTGGAATCCCATGGCATAGTAGGCTATCCTTGTTGGCAAGGCAATGCAGAACAGGAGGTCGGAGAAGACGAGATTTGTTGAGTAGAGCGTAGTGGAGTTGATCTTCTTTCTGTTTTTAAAAATGACAGTGAGGGCAATGGTGTTTCCAAGCACCCCAAGAACCAAGATGGAGCTGTAGAAGACAGAGAGTAGTATCCGTGCTGTATCTTTGTGCTCATACAAGTCACAGGTGAAACTGTTGTTTGCAGAGGCTGTGGAAGTGTCCATTTCTGTAACCACTGTTGTTGCAGGAAGCTCAGTAGACCTAATATGATAAAAACAAAACAACAAAAGGGAACATTTTGTAATAAATGTAGATAAACTTCTTCTGATTAACAATGGCCAACCTCTGTTGCAAAAAGCAAGACTGAAAAACTGAAATGAAACTTCACTGCTGTGAAATACTTCTCGATCCTCCTTCTGAAAACAAACAAAAAGATACCTCTTTTTGGGTTTTCTGTTTTGATCAGAATTCCTTCTCTGATGGAAAAAAATCAGAACAGGCATTGCGATGAATCTGGGATGTAATGTATTTGGAAAGTGAAGATTTTAGGTGATCAGGAGGTGGGAGACTGTTTAGAGGAATCTGAAGGGAAAAAGGAGTCTGAAGAAACCACATCATAAAAGATCATATGAAGCCCCCAAGGGTCAGATAAGCAGATTTTTCAAATGCGTTCCAGTTAGTTTTTAGGGAGTTTTTGTTTTTAACAATTCACCTTGTGGTGGTTTACCTTGTTTAGAGAAACTTTCTTTCAGCATTCTTATTTTATGCCAGTATACATTATAATAGAAATGTAGAATCATTGTGATCTTTAAGATCATAAATTCCAACCATAATAATTGAGCTTTTTTAACACTAGTCTTAAGAATTGGCTTTTGGAATCTAATTCAAATATTGTTACAGATGTAAATTCTTAAGACTGCTACTTTAATCACTCTTTAGTGATGCTGGAAAAGAGAGATAATCCAGCTGAAGTATTTTACACATTAATAATTTACTATATTATAGAAATTGTTTCATCTGTACAGTCAGAAGCAGTATGGGAGAGCTGCAAAGTGGCAGTGATTTGTGGGACTCAAAAGTATTGAAAAGTCATAGAATCATAGAATTGATTGGGTTGGAAAAGACCTCCGAGATCATCAAGTCCAGCCCTTGGTACAACTCCAATCCATTTACCAGATCATGGCACTCAGTGTTTAAAAACCTCCAGGGATGGGGAATCCACCACCTCTCTGGGCAGCCCATTCCAATGCCTGATTACTCTCTCTGGAAAGAATTTTTTTCTGATCTCCAACTTCAATTTCCCCTGGCAGAGCTTGAGTCTGTGCCCCCTTGTCCTATTGCTGAGTGCCTGGGAGATTCAGTAGAATTTCAGAAATGGAAAGACCCCCATCCTGTTGATTCTTATTTCAGTGCAAACATGGCAGGTGTATAGCATAAGCATAAATGTCAAAAAGGATGGGGCATCTAATGTTACTCCTTGAGTAGCTGTTCTACAAAAGTGGATTAAATAAGCAGTCAAAACACGTTTGCATCTGCTTTAACACAGAATTCTATCTGGAGATAACAGCGCTTGCAACCGGAATTGTAAGTCTGTCTGGTACCTTTAATTAACATCTAGGTGATTTTTGAGGATCTGTCTTTCAATACACAATATTTACAAGCACCTTCAAAAGGTCTTGCTGGAAAATATCTCTCAGTTTTAGGGGATTTAAGCTACACATTTCAAGAAGTATTCCTTATCCTTTTGGTAACTTGTGAAAACATAAAAGGTTAGTATCTTCTTTCATGTTTTTGGAGATTGTCATACTTATTTCAGGTTATTCACAATTGATGTACCTGCCTCATGTGCTGTATTATTATAAGCTTGTCTGATCAGACTTGTGGCAGGGTTAGCAGGGGTGCAGGAGATTCTCTCTAAACAGTAAACCTGTGGATAGTGGATGATGTGTGTTAAAATATGTAAATGAGTTACAGTACACTTTTAAAGGAGAAGTGCAGCATCCAGGTAGGGTATTAGGTCTGTGTCTGCTGTCCTGCGCAGACTTGAGGGAAGACAGCTAATTACTGGCTGACAGATGCGCTGTGTTCTGATTCTTAGATATCCATGAGGTATGAACTGTCTCTTGAGAGGAGGGAATACTTCATGCAGGGTGGGAAGTCAAATCTGAAGTGGGAGTTTTGTGATTTGAAGAAGGGATTTAAGCGGGTAAATAGCAACTCCAGCTGTAGTGCAGATTTAAGAATGTCTGTAATTTTATATTGGTTAGTTCTGCATTGTTCACAGTATCTTGGTGTTGTGTGTTTGGTGATTGATTAATGCAGTACTTATTTTCCTGAAGGTAGTTCTGGTGTGCTTTCTTCCTGTATCATCTTTTCCCTTTAGAAGAGTGTCTAATAGCTCTTGTTTTTTTTCCTGGGTGCAACAGGCTGCTTTTTGCCTAACTTGGTGTGGGTTTGTGTATGCACATGGATAGGTCAGTGAGGTATTTGTTTTGTTTGTCATGTTTAAGTGCTTCTCATTACTTGTTCACACTCACAGCATCACATCTATCTTCTACTCATTTCTCAATTTCTTCAACATATGTAAGGAAAAATAATCTAAGATTTGTGATAAGCAGTCTCATTGCAGTAACTAGCTGCAGCATATTAACTGCATAATTTTATTTTCAGTGTAAAGTTGGAATAGTTTTGGTTCATAAAGAGTGTACGAAATTGTCACATCCATCTCTTCTCCCAGGCACTCAGCAATAGGACAAGGGGGCACGGGCTCAAGCTCTGCCAGGGGAAATTGAAGTTGGAGATCAGAAAAAAATTCTTTCCAGAGAGAGTAATCAGGCATTGGAATGGGCTGCCCAGAGAGGTGGTGGATTCCCCATCCCTGGAGGTTTTTAAACTGAGATTGGACATGGCACTGAGTGTCATGATCTGGTAAATGGACTGCAGTTGTACCAAGGGCTGGACTTGATGATCTCGGAGGTCTTTTCCAACCTATTGATTCTATGATTCTATGGTATGTTCTTCTATAAACATTTGTAAATTGTGGAATATCTATTATACAAAAACATTTAAGTATAGTTTAGGAAAAAATCTGTAATGTCAGTAAAACATTTATTTTTTTACATCAGGAGTAGGATTTCATAGAATGCATATTACTTAACTTTGTCCTATGAAGTTGGAATTATATTATAATAAATTAATCTAGAACTTAATCTAGAACTCAATATAGAAAGTTCATCCTCACATATAACTGTGACTATATTGAGAAGGAGTCCCAGCTGAGAGGGTGTTTGTGTCCATCCACGGTGGTAGCATGGATATACGTGGCAGGAGGAACTGGCCACAAACAGATGATAACAGTGCTGGAGGGGACCAAGGCAGCGTGCATGTCAGCTAAGCTGTGCTACTTGACAGGCTCTTCTGCCTGCTGTGGGAGTCAGGCCTGGGTGCAGAAAGTGGGGGTTTTTTTGATCCCCTGTTATCCCCAAGTATTTTGACTGTTAATGTAGAGAGCACATTTTGTGATGCTCTAGAGGAGTATTAGTATTTCCTCTATCTGTAGGTATGTATGGGCACTTTTGAGCAGTCACCATGGTGTCTAGGTGCTGAATTATTACCTTTCTTTAAAAAAAAAAAGGGGAGAGATAATGTATCTAGTTTATCTTAATGTGCATCTCCTGAGCTTTGGTAACTTCTTTGTATTTCTGAAGTCTTATTGTTGTTGAATGAATTACATTAACCTCAGCACATATTTCACCTTTTCATGTCAATCTTGAACAAGGTTCCATTTAAAAAACCCTTCCTTCCTAAAAAGTGTCTAAACTATTAAGATATTTTTTTTAAATTCCTATTCCTTATGTTAGGTTGCTGTTTATTTCTTGTCAGCAACCCTTAGTGATCAGCTTATTACACATACATTCTGTGGAGGCTGTCTTATGCTATATCTGAAAAAAGAACATTTTGAATACTTTTGGGAATTTTACATTCTTGGAGAAAAATGGAGAATGTTATCTCTTTACTGCTGCAAACCTCAGACTAGCTGGACTTTATTCTTACTGATTTTAATGAGCTGGGTGTCTGAATGCCTTATGAGGATATGGCAATGTACTGTCACAAATCCAGATGCACTATGAAGCTGCCCTCTAGGATCATTACCAAAAGTTTTGCTCTTCTAGATTGTTGTATTAAGTACCCCTCCAGTGGCTTTCTGGGCTTATTAATGATACTATTTCAAAGTAGATACTTGAAAAAAAAAGTTAATATTAGTTTTCCTTCCTAAATTAATAATTTTAGAAAACAGTCCCACAGGTCTTTTTGGCTTAGAGTTGCATGCAAAATTTTAAGGTATAAAGTACTTAAAATTCCTGTCTTTATATCAGTATTGTAAAGAAGCTTGTTCAGGTTTTTGCATTTTCTGGGTTTGTAGACACTCAGTGACACAGACCAATTACTTCTTTAATGTGACCTTCTGTATAATCCAGGCTGTGTTATTGTTGTAGTTATTTGTGTATGGATTCCAGTAATTTTTCATTTAAAGTGCATTTTCTAAAATACTGTTGGTCTTGATTTTGAGAACTGAACAGAAAGTGAATTAACCATTTGTTACTCGAGTCTTTTGTCAATCTTCCTATAAAAAATGTGTGTGTCTCTTCCTTAAATTTCTCTAAAATTTTTGCAGTTGCTGTTTTTGTTGAGTCTTTTTATCTTTACACAATCTCATGATTTGGGCAATTCGAGATAAACTTCTCAACGATTTCACCACAAGCCAAAATATTTCTCTGATGTCCATTCTAATCCCAGCTTTGTCCCACTCAGGACATGGGTTTCCAGATGCCTCTGGGTATTGGTGTACCTGGAAGCATCCTCACCAGTATGTCCCTGCTTTTTCTGCTCAGTTGATTATGTATCCAAGATAGAATTGTATTGCATTGCACTGGGAACTTGTGAAGTAAGTTCTCTGAGATCCAGGAGTATTTCTCTGATTCACTGTATCCCAGGGTGTCTCTAGTCTAAGGGCATGGCCATTCCTCTCTGCTTCTATCTGGAAGAACCTTATGCCTGGGAGAATTTAAAATTAATGCTAATACTATCCCCGGGCTTGCAAACTGTGCAGGTTGTTTATTGTTCTTTCATTTGCCATTTTCAAGTTTTAGCATTTTGTTTGCTTTCTGACCACCAAATTTCTTTAGCCAACTACCTTATGGGATTTGTTGGCTAGACAGCTGCTAGTCTATTCTGTGCTTTTTTGGTGATTCACAGCAATAATATACAGTAACGTGGCAAGCTACTTACCAAATCTAGCATGTTTGAAATATGTGCAGGTGCCTTTCTAACCAATTTTGTAATCTCATCAAAGAAGGGAAAAAGGCTGTTTTAGGAGAGTGGTGTTCTGTGAAAACATTTGACTGGCATTAGTCATCTATTTTATGTTTATACATTTGTTTTACATTTAATCCTCACACCATGTGATGAACAGAATGGTGGCTCCAGTCTGGAAGTACTATATTATCCAAAGCCCTGGATCACAGACATGTTCATGTTTGATGAGCTCTGTGTGTACTATAATGTTGCATACATTCAACTGTTAAGAAGGATAGACCTGAGCTGTGAGCAGGCAACTGCACTGCTACAACCCTGGATTCCACGGGTTTGGATTGTGTTCAAGCAGTGGTACAAAGCTCCCTCTGTGTGCTTAAAGAAAGATGTTCCCATCTCCTGCTTTTGCTGAAGGAGCATTGTCTGTCTTTTCAGCAGAACAGGGAACATGGAGAAGGCATTTGCTGTGTATTGTAACCTAATGTGTGATTTCTCTGTCTCTCTTTATAAGTTTTATTCATTGGAGATGAATCCCTGGTCCATCTGTCCAGTAGCTAATTAAAGAGGGGTACTTATTAAATTCTTGAAATGGCACAGAAATTCATTAGGAGGATCTCTCATGGCTGTATACATAGTATGGTTTAATCACTGTAAGATTAAACAATATTTCCTTAACAAACAGTATTGGGGGATAATGTTGTTTATCGATATGTAAAGAGTATAAATTATTTAAAAGGAGTGGTCAGGAAAGAGAATTCTCTTCCTCTGTGATGCCTGGCCTGAAGATTTACTGAGCTTACAGTACTCTCTAAGTATGAGCTGTATAATTTATCTTACAGATTTTTAAAACAGTGGAAGATGGGAAATATGCAGTCCTGTGTTTACGTAGGTTAAAGTTTTTCCTTCCTCTCAAATTAATTTTTTCCTGTTGACCAGTCATATTTACTGTTTGGGTTTCTAATTCACCATGTGAGTGATCTTTAGATTGTTTTCTATGTTTGAGAAAAAGGCTGGATTCAGCCTAGGTTATGTATGTTAAAAAGTGTGCATGCTAAGTTGCTTGGTACAACACTTAGTTAATATGGAAAGAACCGAGATGTGAAGTGCATACAGAGAGGTGTGTGGACTGGCAGCTTGGGAACTGCATGGGGTTTAGTGAGAGCTGAGGTGAGGACAGGCGTGTCCTAAGGCTTGCTGTTTGTTTCTTCCTGACACTTTAACACCATCATGTTAATTTACCTTTTTTCGAAAGCTGTTGAGTGTTGTGTCCTAAATGCCAGTGAGAAGGCCTAATGACCTGAAGAATGAGTCCACAACTTGCAACCCAGTGATAATTTTGCTGACAGTTTCTAGGCTGCTACTTTTATTCTTCTTCAGTTAGACCCAAATTTGTCGGCATAGTAAAGCCAAATTTGTAAGCCACATGATGAAGAATCCAAAGTATGTATTCCATGGATGAAATTGTGTTAACAATGGCTATAAAGAATTATAATATTCTTTAAGTGCTTAACAGAATATGCAGGTGCACAACAGTGTGGGATCTCTATGGTCCCGCTTTTGTCTATTACAATAGATTTTGCAAAGTTATAATATGACAGTTACATCTGGTGCTCCAAAATAATAGTGAGATGGAAATGAAGAAGTTGAGTTGGAATGCTGCATAACTGGTTAAAGAAAAAGCGGAAGTAGTTTGAAGTGTAGGTCTTGCTCCTATCTGTTGGATCTCTCTTAGGTGTAATCTGTCTTATGAAAAGTGTGACAACTATCTAACATAATCTCTGCCACATGCTGATGTGAAAAGCTGTGCTGATGCTGAGATGATCAACCTCCCTTCAGTTTATACTTAAGTACATTAAATGTAAAAAGGAGAGAGTATAAAAATATAGCAAATAAACAAAATAAAGGTGTGGACCACTGACAATTATATTCTTGCAAGCAGAAGAAAGAAGGTGTCCAGTGGAAATTTGTGTTTTAGTACTAGAAAATATGCACACCTTTCACATCTGAGTGATGTGAAACCTGTACAGGTACAGTCTTTAATTCTAGGGATTACAGCTTCTGAGCTATAGGTTAAATTTATTATTCTTTACATGTATACATGCTCCTCAATCTTTTGAACAGAAAGGGATAAGGCAGGAGCTCTTAAAGACTAATTGAGAGGATTCAATTCCCTTTTCTCTTCAGGAGCAGCAAATGTTAGGCAGATGTCTTGTATTCTGTGCTGAAATTCATGTACACTGTCTTACTTTTTAAGATCAGTAATAGCTGAGTTATTGTCTGTTGAACAGTCTGTCTTGTTTTGCCAGTATAATAAGAAAAACTGATCCTTTTTAATGGGAAAAGTGTATAAAAATCTTATCACTTGTAATATTTCTTCAGCTTTGTGGCATGAAAATCAATAATAAGGAGAAAGATGTTTGATGATCCCAAGTCAGAAAAAGAATGCATTCTAAAAACTTAGAAAGAAATGTGTGCCAGAATTTAGAAGAGGAATTAGCTCATAAAACTTGGAATTCTTAAAATATCCTGTTGTAATTCTTAGACATGAGAAGAGTGACTGAGGAGTTTCTGAGTAATTGGTAATAAAGGCTGCTTTCATAGTCAAGGAGTGCATGGGATAAGAGCAGGCGATGCATTCACAACTATAGTACTGATTTGTTTTAAGGCTCTCTTCTACTCTTAGGAGAGTTCTGTGAGCTTCAGTGAATGACTTCAGAGCTGAAATGCTTCCCTTACTACTTGTACAGTAGTTATTTCTGCATTAGTGTAATTTTAATTAGTGCTGCTAAAAATTGTCCAAGTTCATGCAGTATCACATTTTTCTCTGTGATCATCAGAAGGCTGTATGACAAGAAAGGACTTGAAATAACTTGTTGATGCTGTGGATCAACAGATCCTTTAAATGGAAATTAACTAGCAGCATATTATATGGGAACATAAAATATTAGAGAATTTGTTCCATAAGCCTTTCCCATACAAAAATCATTTATCTTCCTTACCATATGAAAATATCCAGTATAATACAAAAAATATTTTTGGAATAGTTTGCTGTTTCTCAATGAAAAAAAAACATTAAAAGAGTTAAATCTTTTCTGTACTTACATCTCTGTAGCTTCTTGAATCCTCTGAGCAGTTCAGGGCATTAACAGGATGGCTCGACTGCGAAAGTTTACCCTTGCACATTGTTCTCAAGAGTGATTACGTGAGTCTCTTGTGGGAGGGGTAGTTTTTTTTCAAGTGCTTAAAAAAACCCCGTTTGTATGCTGGTCTTGATTTGCTGCCGACTTTTTTATGGGATGTGAAAGGATCTATTTTTGATCCTTTTACAATTAGCCTGTTCAAAGAGAGTAATTAGAAACAACACTTCCTCCCCCCCCCGAAGTTGCGCATTACTGACTTTCACAGAAGGGACTTTACCCAGAGGCTTACTTGAGTAATCGTTGACCAACCAAAGTCCCTGTGATATATGAAAAACTTTGTTTATGTGCATCTGCATGTAAAAAGAACTTAAACTTAGTACATGCTTTAACACTGCTTCTAACCGATCAGATATGACACGGCACAAGAAAACCTCAAAACTGAGACATAGCAAGATGCTGCGTTAAAACAGACATCTCGAACACCCCTGTACATTCCCAGCACTGTTTTAGTATCATAATGATGAGGATTCACAGAAATGCCCTTTGAAAATATATGAGGGAGTGGAAGAACCCTGATGGTTTGAGAGATTAATGAGGATGTGTACCTTTGGAAGCTGTTTATTGCATTTTAAGCAGAAATAGTTATAATGATGATGATGATACACATAAGGTAAATACATGAAAGATAAAAAACTTTTAAAACACAAACATGATTCCCTTAAAATAATATTGATAAGAATGAGTGGGGAGCAAATAGGAAAGGAATGGGATGTCAAATTATGAGGTAACCCATTGTTTCCTGAAATAACCTTGTTTCTGGGTGAAGAACATTGATTTAAAAGTTAAGTTATGTGTTTGTTAAGAGGATTTTGGAGATCAGAGATAGATGGAAAATCCTGTGCTTTGCTGTTAGAAGCAATGGTTGAGAGTTACCTGGGATTTTCCCCAAGTACTGATACTGGTCATTCATGGCTACAAATGATGATTTATCTTTAAAATGACCTCATTTAGTGACCTGATTTTAAAGAACCAACAAGTAGGCATGATGAGGTATTTTTCGTGGGTCAAACACATGCACAGGATGGGATGTCTCCTTGGAAATGTCAGGGCTGTGGTCACAGCACAAGCCTTGGCTGACATTATGGTGGAGGTGTGCAGAGACAGTGATCTCAACTAACATGTCCATCCCATCAGAAAGCCTGAAGTAAATGCAGATCTAATAGCAAACTTTACTAAATGCAGTTTGTCTTATCAGAAATGTTTTCAGTATACAGCACATAGAGCCTTGAGAGCTACTTTTGTGCCTACTTGGAGCATTTGGTTGGCACTACATGCAGAATTTTCTAGCGTTGAACTCCCAGTGCACTCATGGCTTGATTCCCCAGGGAGCTGAAGGGCTCAGTGTAGGGATTTCAGCTCCTCAGTCTTTATGGAACAGTCATCTTCTAACACCAGATTCATAAAGTCTTTGGGAAAATTTACCAGTCTTATTCTGTATTTTTTCCTCTCTTGCTTTTGAATAATTTTGTGATTTTTCAGTCTAATTGCAGAGTAGAATCTCTTTAAATGAAGTAATGAGCATTAAGGACTGTTTTTTAAAGGGAAATTGCACAGGGAACTTGCTTCATATGTACGCAAAATAATACCACAGTGTGGTTCCCTGTCCAGCACCAAAAATACACAGTAGAAATGGGAAATTTTGAGATACACAGGCATGCAGTAGTCTTTGCTCAAGGCCTGACATTAACACCCCAGCTTATTATTAAAGGAAATGTTTATTTCAAAATTGTGTTACCATTATAAAATAATGCCAATATGTTTCCTGCTCTGATCTGATAAAATACTGCCTTCCTTTGATTAAGATAACAGTACTAGATTGTGCCCTTTGAGTCATACTGGTGTATTAGCTGACAATCCAGCCTAGATGGTATGATGTTCATTGCTTGAGCTAAATGGTACAGGTTGCATTCTTTCTCTCACTGTATACCCTTCTAGCTGTTTGTTTTCTGTTCTTATACACCTGCTGTTTCTCCAATATCTGTTTGACTGTCCAGAATCTGAACATTTAAATTAAGGAATGTCGTGTGTCTGAAAGTGTAATATATATTTGGTTTTACTGTATATGTGCAAACACTGTTTTGCTTTTGGCATGCAAGGCGAATAACATGCAGCTGAACAGTTCATGGAATATATTGTTGGATAGTCTTAGCATTAAAAACTGAAACTATTTTAGGATAGGTGTCTGACTTCTTGCTTCATGAGGGTCTTGTAAAGTGTCGAGTGGTTGGTCTCATATTTTAATGAACTCAAAGTTGCAATGAGTGTGCAGAGGTGTCCATGCACAGGACAGTCCCTGCTTCTCCCCTCCAGGTGCACAACTTCAAGTTTTGTCCTGGGTTTTGATTTTTTCTCTGCTTTCTTCCTGCCTTCCTGTGAAATATCTGCAGTTATATGAGTGTGGGGTCACACAGCCTGATGCTTTTGCTGGTGTTGAGAGGCGTCAGGCAATGGGGTGTCCTGCTCACGTGTAGTGAAAGGGTTGGGATGGTTCCTTTGAGTCCTGGTCTCCAGTAGGCAGAGGAACCCAGCTATCAAGAGTGGTCCCATTCCACAGAGTTACTCAATTCTAAAGAATTTTATTGTGAATATTTAACATATTCTGAATAAAGACTGGCACCTTAAATGTAATATGGCAGAGTCTGGACAGACTATAGGAACACGGATCACTGGAGTAGTTTAGTAACTTGAATTGCAAGTGCACTGTTTACATGCCAGTATTGTCTGCAGCTGTTTTTATAAGTGATATTTTTAGTCGTCCGTCCCCCCCCCAAAATATGTGGTTGTGAATTTGTCAGTTTAATGTTTTTGTGAGGAACGAAGAAAAACACAGCACCACAGTTAGTAAGTGTAGTGAGTCATTCTGAATAAAATAGCACATTATTTCTGCAAATGTAATCCCACAGAACTTCCATTGACAACAGCAAGTATTTTTTTCAGAAGTAACGTTTACCTTTCTAACCCTTTGTTCATGCATTGTAGAACCGTTTTTTCCTGTTTCATGCACATTTGCTAATGTTAAATGTTTTATTTTAATCTGCATTTACTGGTCATCCTTTTAGACTTTAAGTAATATGTTCCTCTTAAGAGAAGAACTTGCCCCTGATTTTTTCTTCTCTACCAGTAATTTTTACATCTCTGATTTATTTTTTTCAAGGATGTTATTTCTGCATGTCATGTTTTTTAATCTGCGCAAAACCAATCTGATCACTTCATAAGATGTAGAATGTTCCCATGGTGTGCTGTTTCACTGCAAATGGTGAAATTTAGCATGGTCTTCAAAATGAGGATATAATTGTAGAACTTTCTTCTACAGTACACTTTTGTGATGGACATGGTAACTGTACAACGTGTTCAAACTCTAGAATTCAGTCTTTCAGATTTGAGGATTTTCTCTTTTGTTTGAAAATTTTCTTCTAACCCACATGACTGAAATTAACTTCCTAAACACAAAGTGGGGATAAACTCAGTTTAGAGTCAGCATGTGTTTGTGTCTGTGGCCCTTCTTTGCACCCAGATGTCTCAGTTTCTAGTAGAAGTTCATCATGGCACTGGGAAGGATGTTCCTCATAGTCTCATAGTATAAAGAACAAAGGGCTGGGGTGAAGGTCTCTGTAAAAGGTGAGAAGGTAGAGGAGAAGGGATTAAAATATATTAGGGGCAAAGCAAAAACAAGAGAAAATGAGAGAAGTGAAGAAAAAGGCAGAATTTAAGTAGTCCTTCAGGGTATTCCACTTGCAGATGTTGAATCTGATACATGCTACCAAACAACTAATTAATATAACTAAATTAATTAAGAACCAGTCCTTTTACTTACAGCACATGGATGGGTGTTTTTATCTGTCTAGTGAAATACAGGAACAGAAATTCCTCCAGTGATTATGAGCTTCAGGAACAAGGCTTGATTATTCACAGAATAATAGAGTAGCTTAGGTTTGGCAGAACCTCTGGCAGTCTTCTAATTCAACCCTGGGTTCAAAACATGCCCAACCAGAACAGGTTATTCTGGGCTGTTGTCCAGGCTGTATTTCGGAGGATGGAGATTCTAGTTCTGGGCAGCCTGGTACAGATCAGTACAGATAATGCTGCCCTGTATGTGATTCTTCTTTCCTGCAAGGGTAAACTGTTGAGTCACATTGAAAGGATTCTCCAGCTCCTTGTCTGCAAATCTGTTTTCTAACCAGTCTATGCCATTACACAGGGTCGTTTTAACCCAAGTGGAAGACTCCACAGTGACTTTTGTTGAACTCCCTAAGGTTCGTGTCATCCCATTTCTCCAGCTCACCAAGGAATATCTGCAGTCCTGCTCACCAAAGCATTGACTGCTCTGTCCAATTTATGTCATTTATTAGCTTGCTGAGAGTGCACTCTGTCCCATCATAGAATCATGGAATCGATTGGGTTGGAAAAGACCTCCAAGATCATCAAGTCCAACCCTTGGTCCAACTCCAGTCCGTTTACCAGATCATGGCACTCCGTGCCACATCCAATCTCAGTTTAAAAATCTCCAGGAATGGTGAATCCACCCCCTCTCTGGGCAGGCCATTCCAATGCCTGATTACTCTCTCTGGAAAGAATTTTTTTCTGCTATCCAACTTAAATTTGCCCCTGGCAGGTTGTTTAATAAAGACTATAAATTTTGTTCATCCCAGTATGGATCCCTGATGGAAACTCCTAATAACTGACTGCCATTTGTAGTTTGCACTGCTGATCAGAACCCTTCAAGTCCAGCAGTGCGGCCAGATTCCCTCAAATCTGCTTTTACAGGGGTCATCTCCCCCATTTTATTTCAAGAACACAAGAGGACACTGAGTCAAAGGCCACCCTGAAGTCAGTGAACAACATTTGCCATCTTCCCCTTCCTTGTCCACAGCACCAGAGTCACCTTTAGTAAATCTATATGGGATATTATCAGCCTCCTTGTTCATCATGTGACTGCAATGGCCTCTAGGAGATTTGTTCTGTTAATTCCCCAGGGGTAGAGGTGGGGCTTGTAGCTACCTGAGTCCTCTTCTTGCCCTCTTTGAAAACAGATGCGACGTTTCTTTTTTTCCAGTCATGAGGAACCTGCCCAGATCACCATGTTTCAGTGATACAGCACTGGCCACCTGCCTCAGAACCCTGAGGTACATCCTGTCTGGATCTTTTGGCGCCTGTGTGACCAGCTGGGCTTGAACCTCTAAAATGTCTTCCTTTACAGCAGGGGTTGCTCCAATCCCATAGAAGGCTAGGGCATCTGGAAGGCCTGAGGGCAAAACTAACCAGTGAAAATCGATGCAAAAAAGAGACTTGAGTGCCTTGGCTTTTTTCATGTCCTTTGTCACTGGGTCCCTTTTTTTCACCAGGCAGTGAGTTCATGTTTTCTGTAACCATCCTTTGTTGTCCCTTACTTTGTCAGCCATATTCTAATATTGTTATGTGGATAACTTCTCTGACGGGCCCACTGTGGATAAGCAGCATCACAATATATGTGTTCTAAAACCAGGTATAACTAATCTATTGAAAATTCTGAAGGCAACAGAAAATATTGATGGAAATATTCAAAGAATTATATAAAGAAAGCTGAGGGTGAAAGTTTAAACTGGATGGGAATAAATTTTCACACAATGGAGTCACCTGTACAAATGAGTTCCACACAGTATTTTGAAGGGCACTAGTTTTCACATTTTAAAAAAAGACACTTGAATGGATATTTGTGTAATGCCTGTTTAAATTAGATGTAAACTTTGTCTGAAAAACAAACACTGATGTTTTTAGGGGCATACCTCTGTGGTGCCTACAAACTTACTGTTTCAAGAAGAAAGGTCCATCACTGAGGTTTCCTCTAGATTGTTGGGTACTGAGTAGTGTCAGACACTGAGCTTTGAATTACACAGATCACTACCCTGGGCTGAGGTGTTGCTTTCTGTGATCTCTGTTGACATTAATGGTGAATATTAGCATTTAAGGAACCTGTCAACATGCTCTAACCTTTTTTAAAAATGAACTTGCAGTCTTGGGAAATCTCTGTTTGTACTTTTCCATCTTATGATTTGAGAGCACTCTTGCATGTGAAATCTCTGAGTCCCTGTTTATCACAGGAGCAATTAAACCTGAAACACATGCCACAGTTTTGGTATTCTCTCTGGTCTTTTGGTCAGAGTCAAAAGAAATAATTTAAAATTACTTCTCTAAGAAGAGAATAAAAGTTTTTCTTTGTTTTTCTTCTGTGTTCACTTGTAAAACCTAATTTATTCAGTGAATGTTGTCTACAATGAAATAACTTCTAATGAAGAATTGTGGGGCTCTCTTGTTGCCTTTCAACTCTTACAACTTTAATCATGTCAATTTATTTCAAGAATGTGTTGTGTGTATTTGTACAGGTGTATTTTGTTTATATAGGAAGGATTATGTGCAAAATCAAACATTTTCCAGTAGTTCCTGAGTCAGCATTCTGTGTACATTCAGGTGCATCTGACTGAGTGTCAGATGGATGTTATTCAAAATGTGTGTATTATTAAACTGTATTTAAGTCTTCAGAAGCTTTTCAGTAAGCTGATGTTCAAATATATCAAGCAAAAGTCACAGCTCATTAAACAAGTAAAAATAGTATTTGAAGGGCTTTTGTTTCCATAGCTGCAGGTGTTGCATTTGGCAGCTATTCAGGAAATATAAGTTTTTATATTCAATCTATCATTTCACATATAATACTCGTATCAGTAGTTCCTCTGGAAGGGAAGTGTATTTTTGAGTGAACATTTCAAGTTATTTAGGTCCTGATTTGTGCCATTTGCAAAATTCCTGCTGTGTGCCAAAAGATCCCTTTTGTGTAAAGGCCTATAGAAACTGCACTTCTGGAAAGCTTTGATAAGCATTGAAGAATTGCCCTGTGCAGCATCCTGCTCCTGTCACACACAGGACAGCACAGGGCCAGGGCTGAGGATTCAGCTGGGGCAGACATGCACTTTGCTGATGGTCTTCCCTACCTGCCTGAAGGTCCCACCACCACAGCTCCACCAGTGGAGCAAGTTGTGTTGGCCTGAAGTGACCTTTGTTCCTTCCCCTCCTCCATCCCAGGAAGTATTTTTCTCCTAGAATCTTCCAAATCCATGCCTTTGGGTGTTTTATGGTGAGGAACATGGGCTTTGTGTCTGGGTGTCTGAATGAAATGCTCTAGTTGATGTTCACAAGATCAGTCTAGGCATCTGGTCATTGCAAAAAGTGCTTAAAGTCTTAAATTCTGTGAAACTCCTTCCAATGATGGTTTAGAAACTTAATAAATGTCTTGTGTTGGGATTAAGGTGAGAACCCTAAAGGAAATTTTATTTGTTGAACCATAGAATTCACCAGCAAAGGGAAGTTAAATCAAGTCGTCAATATTCCCATCTTGGATACTGCAGTCTATTGGCAATCCTCTAACACCTTAAGCCTGGGCAAGTAACAGGACCTTGGCTTTATAAGTGAAGTGGTTTCCTTAACTGTTTGGGAAAGATACAGTCCTTACCATTTGCACGTTTGAATCATAAAGATTCTGTTCTGATGCAGGGGACAACTGCTGTTCTTGTGTGCTGTGTCTTAGAGAAACTGGCTGCTATTAGACTAAGTATGTTGCCTTCTCCTCTGCCTCCAGTTCTAAACACTCAAAAATAAAATACTCTTTGTCACTTGTTCTTATTTGCTAATGCATTCCTTGAATGCCACAAGTTGTCTAATTGTTGATTGCCAAGGAAGACCTTTGTTTGCAAGGTGATACTATATTTTGACTGTTATGTACTTAGAATGAACTACTTTTGAATGTTTGACACTGCTGTTGCTAATACCATTCTTAGAACCATCTGTATGTGGTTTTTTTGCAGCTTGGGTCCTGTGTTTGCACTGTTTGTTCCATTTTATTCCTCCATTCCAAGAGTGCAGGTGACACAAGTGTTAGGCTACTTTTCTATCACAAACAAGTCTCTGGTCTACATACTGGGTTTACAGGTATGGTATGTACTTGCTTGTTCAACTTTTAATGAATTGCTAATGTAGTAGCTAGTGTTTCTATGTGTTTGTGTATGAATACTGATGCTTCTGCATGTATGATTTGACATATGTTTGGCTAGTAACCTGTCAGCTAAAATGTAGAAAAACATGTGGCTGGTACGCTGAAGTGATGTGCAAGTGATCTGTTCTTACATTGTCTTACATGGAAAAATATAATGGGCAATTCTTCCGTTTTTTTGTCAGCTGAATGAACTAGGTGAAAAGAGATTAAAACAGAACCTGATGTAAGGCATATGTATCTTTCACCTTTCTAGGTTGCTTGTATTCTTGATTTTATTTTCCCCTTTTCTATTAGAGCCTCAAATAAAGCCATAGAATACAGTAGTTTTCTTTGATAAGACTATCAATAAATAATTGAGATTTTGACTGAATTTCACTTTTATATAGATGAATGTTTTTTGCATATAATGCATTACTGTGTGACAGGTAATTTAAAATAGTGTAATGTAGAGCACAACAATATCATGTAGTATTCTGCGAAATATGACTGGAGAAATGTAGCTACTTGGTGTAGAAAGGCAGTAGTTATTCAAAAAACAATTATAAACTCCAGCAGCCTAGAAATGAATGGACACTTTTGTCACAACCTGAATTATGAAACAGGAGAAATTATGAGAAATTGGACTCCTTTTTACATATTCCAGGGACTCAAAAGTTGCTCTGGCACTAGGAATGGAAAGCACCGTAGTTACACCAAGTGTGGTAGAGAGTATTTTAGAATGAATGGTCAGTTTCAGAATACTGTCTGTGCTCCATATCAATACTTCATTTATCTCCTTTGCTGTTCAGCCTTTGGTTTCCTTCAGTTCCTGCTCCAGCACCTTATTCTCTTGATCTTTCAGAAATCTTGTTTCCTCTCTTTTTAAGCCATCAATACCACTGTTAATCTGGTCTTTTGGAAAGCCATGGTATTGTCTGACCTCTTTTCCATCGTGTCCTTTGCCTTCATACATTCAGCACCTCCAGTACAGACCACTGCTGTAACTAACCCGTGTATCTGTGCAGGATCTTTCCCAGCTGCTCACAGAACCGTTGCTGCCATCACACAGAGGCTGAGGGAAGGCTCATTTGCCTTCTCCTCATTTGTAAACTCTGCCCTTGTCTCAAGTCACTCTTTCCATAGTCAGAAGTTCAGAGAGGTGTTTTCATGATTCAATCAGCATCATGCAGAACTATTTTAGTAACCATTCTCAGTCTAACTTTCAGCCCATTTTCCCAGTCGGTAATAACCTTCTCCAGGTGATTAATCACATACTTTACTAGAAACAATGGTCTGCCCTTTTGACTTACCAGGACTTTTTAAAAAATTCACTCCAACTTATTTCTGTGATTTCATGTCAGCAACTATGTCACTGGGTGAGAACTTAATCTTTTAATTTTGGTGCTCATGCTTTGTCTGATTGTGTCTGCATGTCTGAGAGCTTCACTTGCAGTGCCTGTCCTGATTGAAACTCTTCTCCTTTTGCTGCTGAGTCATTTCCTTCACTTCAGTCTGTCTTTCAGACTTGTTTTTCTATGCAGCCTATAACTGACATCCTGTTATACTTAGTAAGCTATATGAAAATAAAATGTATTGTTCAGTAGAAGGAGAACAATTATTGGATCCCTGTGTTTTTTCCCCTTTGCTACTTCTGGAATACATCTTTTCTTAAACTGAATTTTAACAGAGGTAAATGTCTGACGTCTTCCATTACCATGATGAGTACATAGCCTATACAATATTGCAGCTTAGTAGTTCAGATAGTAACAACTTTGTAAAATAAAAATTTTAATTCCTGCTCTTGTCTTCTAGCTTTTAACCTCTGGTTCCTACATCTGGATATTAGCCTTAAGTGGATTGGTAAGTCTTACTGTTTTAAAAGTCATGTGTTGATTTAAATGCTTTATTATGTATGCAATCAGCACAGTATATTTGGACTCAAAAAGAACAGAAATTACTAAGTAACATTTTGTGTTGGTAAGTAGAAATTTTTCATCTTTACCTTTCAAAGGTGTAGAGCACTGAGTAGCAGGTGATAAACTGATAGACATCAAAAATGCTGGGTAATATTTGCAGGGTACCACTGCTCTCTGACTGCCTAAAATTAATTTTGCTGTCATGGATATAGCTTTAGGCCCACAATTATAAATAAGACTATTGAGGAAATGGTAGAAATGTATATCCCAGGGATTTTTTTTTCAGTTTTCAGCAAGCCTTACTCCAAAAAGCAGCTGTAAATAACTTTGCTGTGAGGCTTTTTGGTGCTTTGCTGTTCTCCTAGGAGATCTGTAGTATAGCAGTTTGTCACTATGACAACAGCAGTAAGGGTACAAAATCACTTTTTTCACACCAGTCAGACAAAGGAGGTGTGGTCTGTGTTTTTCCTTTCTGACTCTGTTTTTAGTACTAAGGCACTTAGTGATGAAACTGATTGTACTAAATTTTCCAGATTGTTAGATACTAATAAGCTTCTTTTAGAATTATATGAACTTAGAAATTAGGAGCTCAGACTCTGATTTCTTGGCCCAAAAGACTGTAACCTTTTCAGAGAGAGTACCACTACTTCCCAAAAAGTTCATATGGAATCTTAAGAACTCAAATTGTGCCCTTGCTGTTTAGAACCTACTAATTGTGAGCTCAAAGTGAAATGCCTGAGGACACTTCACATATTGTAGCTGCAGTTCAGTAGCTTGGTGTCTTTCCATTTACACTGACTGTTGCAAAATATGCTGTGAGTTGGCAGGATAACTAACAACAGGAGTGACAGAGCAGTAAATAGTGAAGTCTGTTTGGTAATTCGATCTGATTGTAAGTATCAAAGAAAACAGGGCAACTAACAAACCAGAATCTATCTCTCCTGGAAATCAGCCCAAGCCTCTGTGCCCACATAAGGATCTGTGACTTCCTCCAAATGCACTGCCCTTCCTGTTACTCGTCTGGCTCTTTTAATAGTCCTTCCTTTTGAACAGGTGTTCATTAGAGAGGGAAGGAAAGGAAAGAAATGGAAAGGCATTTTAACTCCCTGTTTCCTGGTGACAGAAGCTGGGTGTATATGTAGTTATACAGACTTAAAAAAACAGCTTAAATATTTTTGTTTCATAATATATTATACAGTTCTTATTTTAATTCCCTTTTAATATGAAGTTTTAATCAGCTGTATAATGCAACTTTCTTAGTATTATTTTTTATATATTAGCTTTTTTTTAATTGCAGGTTGACAGCATATTTTACTTGAGTATGAGTCCATAGGATTAAACTGCTTTCTTTATGTCAGAGGAAGGCTAAAAAACTCATTTGCAGTTTTCATATTGCTTCAGTCAGCATAAATATAGTCATCATCAATGATGATGTGTTTTCAGTCTTGATTTTTCTGCAGCAAGTGTAGAGCTGCACCCTACCACTTTGTAATAAGTGCTACAATTTGGAAAGAAGTTCATGCCATGAATTTTAGCCATTTTTTACGCAACATCTCTGCCACACTGCTGTGAATAACAAGTCTCTTTTTCTCCTCTGTTAGAAATTATAATTTGACACCTTTTGCGAAAACTTGGTAAGGGAATTAAATTTCACAGTATAAAAAATAACCTGAAGAAGGACATGAAATACTGTGAAGGTGCCTTTTAGCACCACAGGTGTATATATGTATGTATGGCCAAACTTCACGAATGCAGATTTGGGCAGGGCTCTCCCCCTCCGTAGGTGTGCCCTTCCAGCCTGCGCAGTGGATGTTTTAGGTGAGGCACAGCGTGCGCAGAACTGGCCCCACCGTTTAAGTCCTAAGGGTCCATTTGCCACGGCTGAGCGAGCTTGGACAGTGACAGGGAAGTCCTCGGGACTGTCACAGCACCTGGTACTAACCGGGGCTGACCCTGCTGAGCATCTGAGATGTGATGGGATGGGATGGCAGGGAGGCATTGAAGTGCCAGGGGACGGTCCCACTGAGACTCAAACTCAGGTCCTTGGGATTCAGAATCCAGAGTGCTCTCCATTACGCTATGGATTTAGTTACTTGATAACATGCATACATGAACAATGACAGAAATAAGTAGTCAAATCAATGTTAAGTCATTCTGACAACCTGTTTTGTAATTTTTACTCCTCTTGGCATTTTTCTAAGTTACTAAATCTTTGTGGATTCAAATTTTCGTGTGTTTGTACAAAAAGGCTGAGTAAATGTACAAACACCAAGTCAGATAGGTGAGATTCTTAGTCACCAGTCCATTGCCTTTTAGGCACTTCACTGTATTTGTAGCAGTAAAGATCACTTAGGCACTCATATTAGTGTATTATAATGCTGTCCAGTAATTTAGTTTTTGTTGCACTTCTGCTTATGTGGAATATTAAAATGGATGGTGCCAGCATAATTTCTGAATTGTCGGTTTCTACTTTCCCTTCACTATGTTCATGGTTTAGGTTTATTTAAATTCTCACCACTTCTATTTTAACATGTAACAAACACTACACAGGATCTGGCTTTCCAGGTACCTAAAGCGACACTGGAGATTATTTCTGTGTTCATCCATACTAATGCTGTGAATTCCAGGCAGAGTATACAGCAACTGGGAATTGGACTGCTTTGAGTTCTTGTTTTCAGTGGCTTTAAGTGACGCAATAGTTACAGAAGTGTGTTTGCATGTGTGTGAGTCTATGTCTGCAGGTAGGCATTGATGTAATGCACCTCATGATAGGGAATTTTAGACAATTTGTAGTTTGACTACGAACTTGTAGTGGATTATTCTCAGTTGTGAAGATTACAGCCCATGTTCTGTTATTGGAATGCAAAAGGTCTGCTTTGTCTCCTTGTAATAAGTTATATCTTCCTAGATTTCTAGTTTTGAATCAACATAGGAATCCACTGTTAAAGGCAGCTTCTTTACTCTCCATGTGAAACTGGACTCTCATTGTTCTTTTGCTATGTTAGTTGCCGCTATGTTGTGTAAAACATAAAAAATACATGATGTTTACTTGTAAGGAAGAGAGAGTTCAAGAAATAGACCGTAAACAAATTCACAAATCTGATGTAATCAGTAATCTGTAATGTTCTTATTGTTTATGAAACAAATTTAGTTTCTTGTGATTTGTTTTGCCAGGAATACACCATACTTGGTACACACAGTCCAGATGTGTTTCATACAGTAGTGGTTTTTTTATGTCATGAAATTAGGAAATTTTGTATTAGAGAAGCAGGAAATTTTCAACAGTTGTTCACAGGAGTATTTCCATGTAATTCATATCACTCAGTTTAGTGAAGGCCCAGAACAGTTTCTCTACTAATTTTTTTTCTCTAAAACGCTCAAAACACCTTAGAAAATAGTATCCATGTCTCACTGCATGTGTTCATTTTCTCTCCCTTTTTTTTACCCCTTTAAAATCTTTTGGGTTCCCAGTTGACATCTTTCCTTGCTATGCTCCTGTAGGATTCCACTTTGAGAGGCATGTCAAAGCTCACTGAGTCACAGCTAGAGCATGCCTGCTTCAAGCAGTAAGCTCAGGTTGGTGACCAGCAGAAGACATGTCCTGCTGGGAAATGCAGTTCCCTCCACTTATTACAATATGTTGTCATCAGACAGTTCACGTCCTATGTGTCTTCCTAACCATGTAGCTCAGGCTGTATTTCATAATGGAAAGGTATCTTTCAGGCTCTTTCTCTGATTTTAGTCTTGTAGCCTCTTTCTTCTTACCTAGTATCAGTTTTTTATTTTTTTGCAAGATGACCTGCATTGCCTAAAGTTCAAAATTTGAAACACACCACGTCTCCTGTGAGCTGCCTTGAATTCGTGTAGAGTTCAGTTCAAACCTTAGGAAGTTGAAATTGCATAGTCTAAAACCCTGTTTGCCTTGGAGATTTCACTGAGCCAAATGCAAAGAGTTTTCTGCATTATTTCTATGCTACACTAGGATTTACTTTTCTCAGGTTATATGGAAAGTTGTGGGGTTTGTATTTAGCTAGGTTAGAAAAATGAAAAAGAAACATTGCTAACATCAGAATGGGTGCAGATATCCATACAAACGCTAATGGATGTGCTGAATCCCAGCCAAAACTAAGGTGAGGTATCTGCAGGTGCACAATGCCAGGTAACTCAGCTGAGTGACTGTGGGTAACTTACTCTGAGATGAGTGTCTCTGCATTCTACTGACAGTATTGACTTCATCTTCTTTGTAATGGAAGCTTAGACAACTTGCTCATGACAAGGTGGCCACATATAAACACGTGACAACTGACTAAGCTGCCAGTGGTTATTCCTGCATCAAATAAAGCATCTGAGGCAAAAAGTAGTTGATTCACCCGGAATACAGGGGATGTTAGTATGAAAGTGGCTTTGTAACTGGGAAGGAGGGAGATGCAGATATTTCCAATTTTGGAAGAAGGAAAAGGTAGTGAGAAAGGATGGGAGAAGGTAATAATGTGTCATAAGATACTTTCTCTTCTATATCCATGGCTTCTAAGATCCTGTAGAGAAATGGATATTAGTTTTCAGTTTGTATTTCACTTCTAAGTTTCTGTCTCAGATCTGAGGAAGCGTTTGTGTCCGAAACCTGGTCTGCTTGGTCAGCTGTACCAACTGCTTCATTAGGAGTCAGACTGGTTTTATCAAGATTTGCTTTTTTTGGCAGCAATATTACATTGTTCAGAGAGGGGAATCTGTGAGAGTAATTCTTTACAGAGAGAGTAATCAGGCATTGGAATGGCCTGCCCAGAGAGGTGGTGGATTCACCATCCCTGGAGGTTTTTAAACGCAGATTGGACGTGGCACTGAGCGCCATGATCCAGTAAATGGACTGGAGTTGGACCAAGGGCTGGACTTGATGATCTTGGAGGTCTTTTCCAACCCAATCGATTCTATGATTCTAATTCACCTATGTGTACTTTGGAGACATCCACCTTAGGATGTCACGTATTCAGAGTGCCTGTTTCTCTCTGTTGACTATGGAACCAACTTTAAACAACCACCTCATAAGTAGGCCTTTAAATTACAGTTGTCTACATTGGGGCAAATTAATCAAATCAGGTGTCTACATTGGGGCAGATTAATCAAATCATGATCTTTTATGTAAAGAAATTTGCCTAACAGTGTGATGATTGCCTGCAGAATGCTAGCAGAGATCCAAGGGAACCTATCCTTACATCACAAGTAGAAGTTAAGAACAGCTGTACTGTGCTGAAATGGCAGTACAGTCGTGCTTGCTGATCACAATTGCACCTGACCAATGAAAGATAGCACTGATGAATTCTGAAGAAAAACATTTCAAGGATCTGGGAAATTTATAAGTCCAGTCAACTGGGAATGAAAATTAAGACAATTGGTTTGGAATCATTATAGTTTTCTCTCAAGCTAACGGTTGCAAAAGGCTGTTTGTAGTATTTGTAACTATTTCCACAAAGGAAACCCAAACAAAATAATTTGTTTGTGTTACAGTTGTAACACAAGCTGAAAATACATGTGTAGTTGTTTTATTTGTTGGGTGGTTTTCACACAAGCCCTCTTGGTTTGATAAATGCATTTCTCTAATCAAGGTAAATACAGAACCTTGGCACAAGCTTCAGCACCACACTTTAATTCTAGTTCTGTAGAATTCAGAACATACCAAGGATTATGCAGATAGAATAGGTATAAAAATGTCACTTCACTTCAAGAAAATTGCAATTTGCTTTCAATTTGTTGAAATCTGAAAATAGCCAAGTACTGAATACATATGAATATATTTGACTTTTTCAAAACAAAGTAATTATTTGTTGTCAAGTTTTAACCATTAAGAAAATAATTTCCAACATAATTTTCTCCACCAATCTGCCTACTTTTTCTTCTGCTTTTATTTCCTTTTTTAGTGTTAATCAAGTACAGTGATTTTAAATATCTCAGCTAGTACTGGAGCGTATGTGTCTTTGCTGTGTAAAATACGGGAGACCTTCCATGTTTGCTTTACCTAGCTAAACATCGAAACTACAGCTACTTCCTTTTTCTAATAAGTGTACAGCTTTGCAAGGACTTGAGAGAAGGAGAGGGGAATTTGTGCTTTATACAGGGGCAGGAGAAGGTTAGGAAACTGTGTGAAGGACCAGTAATAAGCCACGGTGTTAAGAAACTGAAAAAATACAAGCACACTTTTTTTCCACAGCGTGCCACACAGTTTCCAGCGTGCTCCCATTTCCTCTGCTTAGCACTGATATTATGGATGAGATTATATATTATGAAAACAACTAAGATGCATCTTACATTGCCAGCCAAAAATTCTCCATTCTAGCAGTGTGAACATAACCACAGTGTCATTCTCTTGTGACTTTTTAGAGGCTAAAACACAGTGGAGGCTCCTCTGGGAGAAGCAGCCCTTCGAACTGTGTACAGTGCTGAAGTTGGATTATGAGATGATCTTTACTGACTAACAAATGTTGCTTTGCCTTTTTTAAACACTACACATTCACTCAGTGTCAGTAACAAAAATTGTGTAAAAAATTGCTTTATACTTTCAAAGCTTATGTATTTTTAAATGATATCTATCAAGTTCTGCATGTGAACCAGCTAAAGAGGAAGTTCTTTGGAAATACTTGACATTAAGATGAGAGTATGAAACTGAACCAGTCTGAATCACAAGACCTATTTTAACTACAACTGTCTCCATTCTGGGTTTATTGGAAATACGCAAATAGGTCTCTCTTCCTCACTAGGTGAAACTTCTTGAAAATTTGTTAAAACAGAACACAGCAACTTAAAGTTTCTTATAGTTCCATATAATAGCTTTATATTTGGAGTAGTAAATCAAGGGAGGAAGGAAGAGGAGGGAATTCTGAGAGATATGGAGGTAACAATGTGGATTGCTAGTGTGCTCTTCATGCTCTCCTTCCATACATTTCTACTTGTAAAGAATTGCAGTCTCACATGATTGCTCTGAGCAATTACTGGTCCATAGTAAGTTTCTTGGCAAGTATATGTAGAAGATACATTCTCTTCTGCTAGTCCCACACAGTTTTGTCTTGTTCCTTGACCAGGTGCTTTTCATTTTAGATTTTATTGTGAACTTTGTTGTCAGACTTCTGCACTTCCTGCTTTGTGACCACTGAAGTCCACACACTTGCATTATGCAATGAGTTTCTGTCTAAGACAGGACAAGGAGGGGCCAAGGCATTAGTCTGCTCTTGAGGAGCAGCAAGGAGAGAGAAGGCAGCCCAACTGGTGCATTGGCTGTAGACCAGACATTCTATCCAGTGACCTCAGCAAAGCTATGAAGGCAGGTAGTACTCACATGCAGTGCTAAGTGCCATACTCTGTTTTAGCAGTGTCCATAAACTTGTAACCTTATAAAGCCTTTTCTTTGGATTAAATGCTCTGGAATGACCCGCTCTCTACAACTACCTAAAAGGTGGTTTTAATGAGGTGGGGGTCAATATCCACAGGACAAGTGGAAGTGTCCTGAAGTTGTGCCAAGGAAAATTTAGATTGAATATTAGGAAAAAGATATTCACCAAAAGGTTTGTCAAGCACTGAAGAAGGGTGTCCAGGGCAGAAAGAGATTGTTACCATCCCTACAGGTGTTTAGTAGAGGTGTAGGTAGAGCATTTAGGGACATAGTTTAGTGGTGCACTTGGCAGTGCTTGGTTAATGGTCGGGGTTTTCCAACCTGAATGATTCTATGAGTATCTCTACTTAGAAGAATATGAGAATGCTTTTACTGATGCAGCTGGTAGTTGGTGCTTGCAGTACACCCTTTCATCTGAGACAAGTTCCAAAGTACTGACACTAAAGATGTGCTGCTGCTGTCTCTTTGCTGTATTTTCTATCTTGAGTTGATAGAAGAGTGATTCTGCTTGTGGTTATTTGTTCAGGCACGTGTCAGGGTTTGTCATACATTCGGGAAGATGTAGATTTTCCTATCACCACTTGCTTTGTTTTTTTCTTATGACTTTTTGAACTTGTTCAAGATCTAGGGTGCCTTGAAAACATTAGACCTTAACAAAGGACTGTAGCTGATAAGAGTGAACAGAGATCAGTACATGGGAGGGACATTTGAAAGAAGTGAGGGAATGCTGCTGTTGATGTTGGACAAAATATTCTGAGTGGGAGTTCTTTCCCTACCTAGTTACACCTGTACAATCAGGAATGCAAAATCTCTGGAACCAAAGAGGGGGCCTGGCTCTGTAGCCTAGCAATGCTACCTACAAGGAACAAGGTGGGAGGAGGGAAAATAATTTGTGGGTTCTGGTGCTGCTTGTGCATTTTGTATTTAAGAAATCATCAGATTTAAGTGTATATGCAATATTCACAACCTGGTTTAGTAATTCTTGCTCTCAAAAATTACCTTTCTGGTTATTGTATTAGGTTTTCTTGAGTGAGGAGCCAATTTGCATAGCTCTCTCAGGACCAGCTTCTGAGGGACCCTCTTGCTGGGTAGATTCCTCAAGTACTGCATACCAAAAGCAGTTGAATTACGGAAGTGATTTGAATTTTCCTCCTCTTATCCTTTGGTAATTGTAGTTCTGTCTTAGTTTCCAGTTGATGTGCAAGAGTTTCAGTCGTGATCTTACAACCGTGTGGAACAGTTTCACTAGTGCTGAGGAAAGAATTTCTGAGGTCATGAGAAGCTTCTGTTTCAGCATCCTAAAATTTGTGGAATCCAAATTAGCAACTTTCTCTGAATATAGAAATTTTTTGCTAAAGGCAGCCATCCTTCTGATGTGATTATGGCCCTAATCTTATCCCATCTCATTTAGCTCCTTTGTTATAACACAAAAAGATTGAAGAGGTTAAGGGTGGCTTAAAATGAATGGCAGGCTCTGTTGGGTGTTACATCCAGCCTTGAGAGTAGTTATAAAATGAAAGTAGAATAAAATAAAAATCAGTGTTTCCCAAAGCAGAATGTGTTTTTGCTAAAAGTCTCATCTCCTTGGATGATTAACCATAACCTTGTAAATAACCTGAAAAATACCCTCCCTCCCAAAGAATGTTGTGTTTTCCTATACTGTCTCCCTTAATGTAGGAAGCAGTGCATTTAGTATGTTTATACAAATGTCTGTCAGTGAGATATAATAAATAGCCCCAAATAAATAAATACTCCAGATGTGCAGTTGCTACATTGCTTCTAGCATGTTTGCATTTTTGAGGTGTGTTTACAGATTTTTGAGGTTCATATCTCTTCCTGTTCATTTCACTCTATTGTCACACCATAATTCTTGTGGCATTACACACAATATCTAGTCAGAAATCCTGAAATGGGACATAAACAGCTTTGGGCTCAAGTGCTAGAGCTTCATAGCAGGGTTCAAAGTAATGGCTGAGTGATGACTGTAGATCATGTATGGGGCACACAGATTTCCCTTGCTCCTGCCAAATCGGAACTGAAATCAAGCCCCAAGACAAGCATGAAACAGGGAACGGGAATTTTTGTTATAGGCCTCCCAAAACCTGGCTTTGTCAACATCACAGTTTTTAATTAATTGGTTTTTAAACCTTTTTTTTTCTCCTAGAAGGTAGCAAGCTTCTTTTGGAATAAGTCTGTGGATACTCTTAGATTTAACTTCAAATCCCCTGATTTGCTTTAATTTTTAGTAAAAGGAGAGACTTGGGTAGACAGAAGCCTTAAGGGGGGTTGGTATTTTTTGGAGGAGCGATTGTAGTGTTTCAGCATCCTGAAGAACAGCCTTAATCTCCTCAGGTCAGCATGCAGCATACTCTGAGCAGTTCCTTTATTAGAAATGAAAATTTTATTTGAATTTTGACTGGTTTGAGAAGGGATCACTTGGTTTGGGCTCAAATTCTGAAACAAAGAAAAAATCTCATGCAACTTCATGAGTCACAGGCAATGCACTACACGGATTTAAAAAACTAATCATTTGTATGGGGAAGTTGAAGGTAAAGAAATCCCCTGTTTGTTCTGTGGTTCTTGTCTGAGAACTCTGGGTAAACACAGTAAAAAGTGCTTCAAAAAAACCCCAAAGACCAGCTGTTACCTGCAGACAAATACAAAATAACTTTGGTGTTTTTAAGTTCTTTGGTTTTCTGATTTTTTTAACATTTCATTTTTTGTTTTAGATTTCTGGGATTTGCTACAATAGCAGTATGTTAAAAGTTCATCGAATTCTTTGTGTACCCAGATGGGTAGCAAAGGTATTTTCTTGGACTCTTGAGCCAGTCTTCTCATCTGCGGAACCCACGAACGAAGTTCGAGTAGGAATGGGAGCGACAGTTGACATCCAGAGGCAGCAGAGGATGGAGTTACTGGATCGGCAAATCATGATGTCCCAGGTTGCCCAAATGAGGCGGCAAAGACAGCAGCAGGTATTGCTATGCATTATTTAAGGATTGTATTGTTATGGGAAAGAGGCAATTGTGGTTCATGTATCTTGTGTGGTTCCTGTTTCTTAAAAGTAATGTGTTTTTTTATTTATTTTTCTCCATCTATTTTTCTTTCACTGTTGTACTGCTAATAGCCATTTAAGTGGTTTATGTAGCTTTATATGTTAAAACGGATTCACAAGATAGAAACAGAATGTCAGACAATCTTGTAGGGTTATCAGTCCTCCTGGAATTCTGTCAGCAAAAATGAGGCTGAAAGGTGAAGTGATTGCCTCTTAGTGGTCTTTCATAAAGGTCATTGTGTAGGGTGAGAAAGCCAAAATACTCCTGACTCTTCTGAGTATCTGTATCGTCAGCATCCTTTCCAGAGAGGCTGAAAGTTGTCTGTGTAACGTCTTTGTTTGCAGATGTATGGGTATTTCTTTTAAGAAAGGGCAAAAATTAAATTCTCTGACTTTCTTAGAGAGGTAAACCACAAGGGACTTTCTGATTGCCATGTTTCATGCTCTTGGTGTATTTCCTTATTGAACAGAATAGCAGAGCCTTTTTATTTCTCTTTTGTGGACGAACCACCAAATGCAGGTATTCTCTGACTCTGCATTGTGGAGCAGTGAAACAAGGCAGGCCGTGTCTCAATTCACTCTTTATCTTAGCTGTATGTTACTTGGATGTATCTGTTACTAGAGGCCAACATGGGCCTTGCATGGCTCCATATGAACATAGATTTACTTACAGCCTAGCAATTTGAGATCTCTATTGAGTTTCCTTTGCCTGAAACACAGCTCTGTACTGATACAGTTGTGTTCCAGATAGTGTCGTGCCAGTGGGTATAGCTGTGGTACCGTTAATGTATTGCCAGAATTACAGGTGTCATGGCATAAGCTTTGGCTGACAACTCGAGTATGAATATTCGTTTTCAGTCCCTGATAACATCATTCTGTTTTCCCTGTTTTCCATTTCAGTATGATGAAATTGTTCCTCAGGTAGAAAGTTCCTAAACCACTTTTCTCTATTCCCATAAGAATATTAATCAGTTTTAGCATAAGAATGGAACTACAAATTACTCAATTCTTGAATGTTGCCGTTGTAATAGAAAGCAAAGTGAAAGTGTGTGTTGGGCTGCAAGCCACTGGGAGGAGTGCAGCCAGGTTTCTTCAGACAGGATAAAGAAGCCATTTCCAGTTATGAAGGACAATCTTTCTAATGTATCTTTAATTGCAAAAAGTGGTAAATAAGTTCAGAATGGTAAATGATAAAAGAACAGTTGATAACATTTTCTACTCATCTTGTCCTTTCCTCAGGCTATGAACAATGAAAGTGGAAAAATGTCTTTTCATGTTTGACTTCAAATAGAATTCTTTAAGAAGGTGGAGGGGTTTGAGTAAAAATGAAGGAAGGCTGTTTGAACATCAGTATGATGCTTCCCTTTGCAAGTTGCCGAAACACTTTTCAAGTTACTTTCATGTTTAGCCTTTAACTTGAGTGCAGCATTTAGTTAACTGATAGTGCTAATCTTTGAAACCAGCGATCAGAAGGTGGTGGGATTAATGTAAGAGTGCTTCAGAGAGGCTCTTCAGAAAAGGTGTGTCATGAAAGCTTTTGAGCAGCCTGGGGGTTTTGTGACACACAATTTACTGGCCATACACTAAATCTCAAAAAACATTGTTCACTAATGTTGAGGTGTAGTGGCAAAAATGGAAAGCAGGCTAATTTCAATCTCAAAATAGTGTTTGAAAAATTGAAAATAATTTTCTGCATTGCTGCACTTGGGCAATTTTTTTTGTCTTCAGAAGTTTTGGAAATGTGTAATTTAAAGACAGTGGAGTGGAACAGATCATGTTACAGATGGAATGTAGGTAATTTTTCCTGTGGAAGTGACTCTAATAAAGAATGCAGATCAGTTTTAGGCTGTTTTTTTGTGAAACTGAAAATAATAAAAGCTGTGAAGTACATATCAGTCATCAGATATGGCTTTGAACTATTTTTGAGGAGAATGTGTGGATTTCTGAAGTCCCAATATGCTGTCTGTAGGTAGTGTGCCATGGGTGAGATAAAATAGCGTTTTCTCTTGAGCTCCCCATTTTGTCTGATGAGAGAAGTGAACTTTAAGTTCCCTCTGTATGACATAGTGTGACGATGTTGTCTGGCTGCCCCTTGAGAAGGTGCTTTGCTCGTTCCTCCCACTCCTTTACTCTTCAGTTCATCTGTTTGAGAAAAGGGCCAGTGTGGTTTCCCAGAGTGTTTGTAGCATTATGGAAGGAGAAGATGGGTGGGTTTAGCCGTGCTCCTTTGTCTGTGCAATGTTGGCAAACTGTTCTGGCCGTGGGGAGGCCCCTCTTTTGAATAGACACCCTTTGTAGGAAGCTTTATACTTCAAGAAATTCTGAAGAATGTGGCCAGGCAAGCTAACATAAAAAAGAATTAAAGTTTTAAAAAAAATTAAAACAGGGGAAAAAGCTGGGTGAAAAGTATTTCTTATAAGTTGTTTATACTGTACTTCCAAGATGTTGAAGATACTGGTATGTAAATATTTTATCTGGTTTTGGTTCCCCCCCCCCCCCCACTGTTCATCAAGCCCTTTTATCCAAAGCAGAATTCACTTTGGATGTTTTCTACAAAAAAGCAAAAGTAAAGAACAATCACCTCAGAACTTCTTTGCTGGCAAGTCCTTTGAGCTTTACCTTTCCTGTTCTCTCTCTATCTGAAATGTTGTGGTCTGGAGGAACCTGAAGCATCGAGCTGTGTATGCACATGGTGGGTTGTCTGTACACCCAGGACTTTGACAAGTAGATTGAGCATGTGGTAGAATTTGAAAATAAACTTAGCAACTTCATTACTTCATTTATCTCATTTTGGGTCTTAAATATTGATGGTACTGTGTCTGAATATGTTGTTAGAAACTGTAATGTTGCTAGTTTCTCAGCAGAGTGTGGTTACATAGTGACTGATTTTTGCCTTCCTCTCTGGTTGCTGTGGATACAACCCTTAAACAGATGGTAGCGTGCATCTTGAAAATTTTCTGTTCTCTGTTTTTCCCCTGTGGATATTGCTGAGTAATTACAATCTTGTCACAAATGGAGAGTTACTGAGCATCTCCTCTATGCATCCTTAGAGGCAGTAGAATAAAATGTGTGTCATATGTATTCATTCCCTCAGAAAATACCATTGCTATTTTGTTACTGCTTATAAACTTCAGTTTCTTAGTTCTTCATACTCTTTTGCTTATCCTATTTTTCTTTTTTTTTCTCCTTTATCTGATCTTTTTCCCATTCATATCACTTTCACATTTTCATTCCTCACTGTCCTGTTTTCCTCACACATTTTCAGGAACTCTTCACCTTCATCTCCATTGTTTCCCATAGTTTGTGGTTGCTTTTGTACAAAATCCTTGGGGAAGTTCTCTCCCGTCACATCTCACCACCAGTAATTATTTGCTATTTTATGCTTTTGATACTGTAATACTGATAAAAATCTTGATCTTCCTCTCCTGTTGTTTCTACTTCTTGATCTCTTTCATTTCCCAGCATTTTTTGAAAGTTTTATCTTTCTGTAACCTAAATAAAAGCCATGGTGGGAAAAGGGAAGCAACTGGTGTATCTATGCTCTGGTGTGTGCAGCAGGGAGTCAGTTTGACTTTCACTTCCCATTGAGAATTTTGGAGGGAGGCTGCCAGATAACCAAATTGCAAATAGATAAGGGAGGATTCCACGCCTAGGTGTTACTGACAACGCTGGTGTCACTAAAGGCATATATGTGGAAGGTGGTGGGAAGTTGCAGAAAGATGGTTAGTGCCTTCTGTTGGCACTAAATACAGCTTCTTTGAGCACTCATACATGTGCCCATTTGGGAGGGCTGGTGTATGAGCCTCAGTCCCCTCATCTTGAAAAAATTATTTTCGTATCCACAAAGCTTTTATTCCATCCATGCTAATAAGCATGTTAAGGACACTGTATTGCCTACTTCTTGGCTACTCTCAAGTGTCTTGGATCAGAGAAGAGCTGCACCAGGTAACTCCAGATTGTATGACAAGGCTACAGCCACCCGTGAAAATCTTAATTTTGCTACCTCTCTTTCTACCCTATCCTCTACTTTACACTTATGTTGCCTTTCCCTCGTGTCATTTTTGTTCTTCTCTTCCAGCTGCCATTCATTTTCAGTGAGGCCAAACTCTCCTTTGATTCATATCACATGGCATCTCTATATGAGACTCTACCGCTTGCAAAGACCAGACTTGTATAACAAAGGGACTTCCTATAATTGTTCATTCATTAGATGTCTTTCTCCTGGGACACTGGAATGATGCTCTGTGGATAGGCACACTGAGTGTCTTTATTGTTACGGGGAGTCTCATATCCTGAGAAATTTGAAGGTTTATATTTGTTAGCTAAGGACAGTGAGGTTAGATTGTCAGTTTACCTTCTGGTTACATCTAAGCAATAAGCTCCTGACCTTGGAAAAAAAAATGGGTTAATGAAGCAGAGATTTTCCTGGCACAACAATTCTTTCCGGGAATGTTATCCTCATTCATGAGGGTAAAAAACCAAAACCCTTAATGAACATACTTACAGACAGTCCCAAGTCTTTCTCAAAGAAGTGTAAGAACCAGACCTCAGTATATGCCTTAGCTGTCCTGCTGGCACTGCGAGCTGGCACTTCAGTGAAGTCTCCTTGAATAACTTCACAAGTTTGAATACTCACAAGAAGTCCTTCAAACAGGTATTTTGAAATATGAAGACCTTCTGCAATCTTTATACACTGCCAGGTCCACAAAAACCCTTGCTCTCACAGCCAGGACTCTGGATGGAAGCAGCTTGTTCATTTTGTTCCGTGAATGTATGAATCATTGTCAGAAAGGAGACTACCTGACTACTTTACCTGAATAAATGGGAGAGACTTTCAGCCAAGTGTCACACAAAGTCTTTTTCTCTGATTAGGTTTCCAGTCCAACCAGTATGTGTTACCTAAGACTTCTTTGGGATTTTGTGTCATAGTTGAATAGAAATTGGCTTTAGCAACCCTTCCATAAATTTCAAAGACAATGATACATCAGATGCCAATAGGACAAAAGAAGTTCTTTGTGCCCAGACTCCTGAGATGTGTGTGTACAAGATTTGGCATTGTATTTTTAAATAATTTAGTTGACCAGTGAATCATTTATGTGTTCATTTCAGCCCATGAATAAAGCACATGCTGCAGCAATAATCATTGTGGCTAAATTTAGCCTCAGAATTCCATCATCCTTCCCTTCCTCTGCATGCCAAGGTACATGTGTGGACATACTCCAAGCCTGTTTTGAAATAACAGACAGCTTCCATTTTTGTAGAGAAAACGGTGTCTTTTCCTTCAGACCTGTGTGTCTTTAACTTATCCTTTGCATTTTGGCATTCTTCTGGCCTTTTCAAATCCTGATTATTCTCTCTAATTGCTTAATAATGTTTTCTTTGTGTTGAGAATAAGCTTGAATTTATTTTGAGAGGTTGTTGAGTATTAAAAACTGCATATACCACTGATGTTGGCATGTCTGAACTCTGGGTTTTTACTCTTTCATTTCAATAATGTATTTGCTGTAACTGATAGCCCATTACTATTTAGACATTTCTGGTTTACTTTTCTGAATAAATTTTTTCATGGAGTCTAGCTGTGAAATTAAAAATGTTGAATTTCCAGGGTTCTGATCCGAGTAATGAACAGTCTGACTATTTCCTCTGCAAACTACCACAGAAACTTCAGGTTTCTGTCTTTTTCGTGGAAGTTGGTAATTCCACATGTTGACAGACAGTAGGAGTAATACTAGAATAAGCTGAGTGTCTCATTAACAGCCAGCTGTCACAGTCACAAGGCTGACTTTCTCTAGCTCCTGCTGCTTGGTAGCACCCCACTCACACATGGAACAATCCTTTTTTTTCTTGGACTGGAATTATGAAATTCTCTTTCTGTCTGACTGGACTTTTGAGCTATAGCCTTTGAATCTGGTTTCATTTTTGTAATCAGTTTTGCTACAGAAGCAGTGGTTGGATAACTTCCTAAATCAAAACACTGGTTTATTTCAAAACAAATTTTTTTTATTTTTTTTTGTTTAGAAATAGAGTACATTTATTGTCCTGAGTTGTGGGGCGGTCCCGTGGTGTAATGGAGAGCACTCCGGACTCCAAATCCCAAGGTCCTGAGTTCAAGTCTCAGCAAGGACCGTCCCCTGCCAGTTCAGTGCCTCCCTGCCATCCCATCCCGTCACATCTCGGATGCTCAGCAGGGTCAGCCCCGGTCAGTACCGGGTGCTGTGACAGTCCCGAGGACTTCACTGTCACTGTCCAAGCTCGCTCGGCCGTGGCAGATGGACCTTGGGACTTAAACGGTGGGGCCAGTTCTGCGCACGCTGTGCCTCACCTAAAAAATCCACTACACAGGCTGGAAGGGCACACCCACGTGGGGAGAGCCCTTCCCAAATCTTCATTCACATATGTATCTTCGGCCACATATACATTCTCCTATGTGATTGGTCTGTGTTCTCTTCCTCTGGCAGTTTAACTTGAGGCAGTTTCTCATAAAAATACTTACAGCATAAAAATCTCCCCAGGCACTTCCAGAGTATTTAATTCACTGATGCCTGATCAAGCCCTGTTTACAGAAGGCAAGTTTCTTTTTAGCTGTACCTTCCCTTTCATTTCTAGTGAACACGGGACAAATAAGGCATCCATTTTGGGGAGTGGTTGTTTGTTGGGTTCCAGGGCTACTTCTGTTGTCCTTCCAGTCTGCACTGACAGAGTCTTGATGGGCCATTTCTTCTTCTTCTTTTCTGTATCGTGTAGTAAACAAGAAATCTGTGGTTCACCTTAGGGTTCAGGTTTTCTGATTTGAACTCTGATATTAGCACGGAACAACTGCAGGCTGGGTTCATCCACTGTGTCTTAATGTGCTACTGTCATGGTTTAAACCCAGCTGACAACTAAGTGCCCACAGCCGCTCACTCACCACCCCGCTGCCACCCTGGAGGAACACGGAGCACAACCAGAAGGAGGGTGAAATAAGAACAGTTTAATAATTGAAACAGACTGAAATACAACAAGTAACGTTAATGATAATAAAAAGAAAGAAAAAAACTCAAAGAAGTGAAGCACAATACAATTGCTTATCACTCGCTGACAGATGCCAGACTCTGTTCCCAAATCCAGATCAGCCCTCCTTTTGGATAACTCCCACAGTTTATATACTGAGCATGATGTTCTGTAGTGTGGAATATGCCTTTGGCCAGTTCAGGTCACTTGTCCCGCTGTGCTCCCTCCTAGGGTTTTTTTGTTCTATGGGGGTTTTTTTGTTTGTTTTGTTTTGTTGTTTGTTTTGTTTTGTTTTGTTGTTTGTTTTGTTGGTTTTTTGGGGTTTTTTGTGTACCTCCTCACTGGCAGAGCATGAGACACACAAAAAATAAAATCCTTAGGATAAAGATAACTTATGAAAATGCAAAACATCGATGGATTTACCAACGTGATTCTCATACTGAATCCAAAACACAGCAATGTAACCAGCTACTGAGAAGAAATTAACTCTTATCTCAGCTGAAACCAGGACAGCTACTTTAAGAGGCACTGTGGGTGCAGAAGTTTTGCCAAAGTGTTGCGTACGACTGCTTGTGTATTGAGTTTGAGATATCAGCCAATGGAAGCTCCTATTTGCAGCCCAAGGCAGAACTTCAGTCTTTACATCCCAAAATGGTGATCTGTTTCTTTCCTTATATCTTCATAGACTATGCCTTTATATGCTCAGGTATGTGTTTGTTCTGTATCTTGAAGAATTTGAGGTTGAGTTTTCTTTGTGTCTAGAGTTTGTTAACTTATGAAATCCAAAACATTTTGGAATTCTGATTTCTCACTTTGGCTCCAGTCTCTATTTATTCCTTATTACTCTTTGAAAAATGTTTGTGTAGAGGGGGTGAATGAAGGGTTACCAATCATCATGTGTTAATACCAGTTCACTGTCACCAGTCACCATCCAAAGAGCCATATGGTAAGGTAGTACTGCCTCTGTTTTGTGCAAAATGTTTAAAACAGAGCTAATGTTCTTTCCTCAAGTACAGGCTGCATGTTCATTCTAGTATACCTGCTTTCAGCATTTGGAACACTGGACATACCCCCCATACACCACACCTGATTATCTCACTCAGCAAGTGTTGAATGTCACATGGAAGAACAGCTCCAAATTATATCATTGCTTTAAAATTCAGCTGGTCTTTATGATCAACAGTTCACTCACTTATAAAGATTAATTAATAATAATGTGAACTTACTTTTCAATATATACATGATATTTCTATGGGGAAAAATGGACAGGCCCCACTGCCAATAGTATGACATGGATGCATGTTTTCAACGGATGGAGCTGTGACCATATCTTTGGTGTCACAGGACCAGCAAGAGCTCAGTTTGGATGAGCAGCTGGCACAAGCAAGGGAAGTTTGAAAAAGGAAGTGCTTTCTTTCTCTACTGTCTAGAGAAGCTCCAAATCCAAATATTATTGCAGACAAAGTCTGAGAGTCCTGCTCAACACTTACCTAATGCAGGATAAACGAGTAACATCAGTTCTCAAAAATGCCATCTTTCAATTTCTGCTTGATATGAAATACCTCTCTTCTTGGCATAGTGATCCATCACTTTCTGACTGAATGACTGCATCACAACAGGAATGGAAAGTAAATGTTACTGTGATGCAGTTTGATGCAGAATAGGTACTTACCCTTAATGTACCAGGTTAAACACGAGTAGTCTGACTCTTCAGAGTTCTGAGCTAGCCACTTGTTTTTGGGGGTACCTACGCAGCTCTTCGCTTACTGCCAGCAGCTGTGTGTCCAAGGCAAATAACAGCACCTCTTGCCATTGTGACAAGCAGCAATTTTACAATTCCATGCCCATGGTCATGCACAATTATGCCAGGAAGCATTTGCTGCTCTGTGCACCTCCCTTGAATACAGTAGCAGAACAGCCATTTGCACCTTGCCTCCAAGGGGCAGATGTGCCTGCCCATTGGCATTTCTGGCTCCTGGTACTGTGAATGTATCATGCCAGTGTTGAAGTCCCTTCCATTGTCTCTCAGGCAGCCTCAGAGGCCAAGTTAAGGTGTTCCTTCTGGATTTCAAAGGAAATAGCTGATGAGGCTTCAGAAAAGACCACATGTGGATTTCTGAACTTCTGCAATACATGAGCTCCTCAGGGACAATACAGGCATCAAAGTTCAGGATGCAGCAACTAAGAGTTGGAGACAGAGCCTCATGGCTGAAGAGACTTGTCTGTAGGATAAATTTCCAGCAAAACTGGAATTCTTTCCGTCATTAAGAACAATGCTTAGAACACTGTTACATTTCTATCCCCTTTCAAAAGAAGGAAGTTATTAAAATAAGAGAAAATAAAACACAAAAATAACACCCAAGACAACCAAGAAGCCAGAAAGTTTTGTTCTCACTAAAAGAGGCAGGCCTAAACTTTTGAACAAGTGTACTGGAAATTTTACTATTGGTATCTCTTATACAATGTTTAGGGCAGCAGGTATCATGTAATTCATGACTATGCTTTTAATTTGATTCTGTCATCAATATGTGTATTTTGGAGTCAATAAATAGTTGCAAAATTTATGTCAGAAAAGCATTAAATAGCTGTTTCTTGCTTTCAGTACCTTGTTTTGATGAAGCTTTAGATGAAAGACATAAGACAATATTTATGTCTGTACCAAGAAATGGCTCCCATGAAAAGTAACAAACTTTAAAAATGTTGTTTTAAAAGGTGAAATGCAAAGCAATTTCCTTTTTTTTTCTTTTTCTGTGGTTGTTATGTTAAGAAAAGGTGAACAGGACAGATATCAGGAGGTGCTTCCTGTTTGTGCAAACAGATGGCAAGTTGGCATTAACCATCTGCATGAGATAACATTATCAAAATATCTTAACCACATGCATCATTTTCAAGAGGACTTTTATAAAGCCTTTTCTTTAATTTCTTTTGAAATTAATTGAAATATGTGCATATCTGAAAGCTACATAACTGAATACTTGTTAATTGTCCATAGTAGAGCATTTTTATTTGTCAAGTTTTGGATAAGAAAATATCCCATGGCAGGTATGTACAGGGAAAATAGGATGAATTGTTTTTCAAAAAAGAGAGGGAGGAGATTACAAGAAAAGAAATTACATAACTGGGGTTTTAGCAGGCTGTACAGTCAGAGTCAGGTAGCTCTAGATAAGTCTTCCTTATTCTGTAGGAAAGGAGGATACATCTTTCTTGTAAGCAGAATTGTCCCAGGCACCATTAAAAAAAACCCAACAACTCATATCAGAAAAAGGCATCAAGGATGTGACCTCATAAGGCACAGATTCTGTACATAAAGCCTTGGCAGCTATCCAAGAATAAATCATCAATATGGCATTTCCTTACAACCTTTTCTATTATGAAGTGCTGCAGTTTTCTCATTCCCTTAATCCAGTCCATTCTTAGATCTCATTCTTTGGTCATCTAAACTTGTGACCAGTTTGTTGTCTTTCTGTAATGGAAGTTCCAACATCACCAGCGTTCTCCTAATCCCCTTGTAGGAGTGATTTATTAGAGACCAATAAAGTAGTCTCCTTGGTATGTTTGTCTGTCAGGCAGTAACAAAGAATTTACAGTCAACCTATTCACACAGTCTTTGTGCTGCCAAACCAAAGGAAACTGAATTGTTCTATAGTTACAGTGTAGGATTAAGGGAGGGAGAAAGGTTTATGGGCATTTTAGGTGTGTCTGTCATCCTGCTAGTTGAGTAATTTATGAAGCAACGTTTTTGCCAAGTATTTTTCCTGATGACATGTTGAAGACTGTTGTGAACAGAAATAAGGGCCCAGGCACCAATAGTCTGTAGACTGAATTTTTAGTGCTTCTCTCCCCTGCACACTCTGCTCCCTCATGCCTAAGATTCAGGACAAAAGTGTGGCCTCAGGTGATCTCAGTGTAAGGTAGCCTGAGTCTGTCAGTTGTGCAAACTGGCTCTGATGTGAGAGGTTAAATGGATCCTACTTACCTAGTCCTGAGTCATATCAAGTCCCAGCCCCCAAAACCATGTAGTGTTAATTCCTTTTATAATAAATTGACCAACCAAAATCACAGAAGAACTGCCTGGGTTTCATTAAATGGATTAGACTGCCAGATACTTGTCACTGAAGGTGCTGCTCAGGAAAGGAGGTTACATACTGGACCCTTGAGTATCCCCACTGCTTAATATTTTGGATCACTCCAGAGAGCTCTGTTACCTGAGACAAGGCTCTTGTAGAGGGTGAAGAGATTGGTGTGAGCTCCTCTGTGCTGTTTGGTGCTGAGGTTGAAGTATATTGTGAAATGCACAAATATTGTGTGTGTGCTGATTCCCCAGTAGGGACTCTCAGAGAGTTTAGAAGCATCATTTAAATAAATCAGATGAGTTATCTTCATGTGAAATCTTTCTGGCTTCTCACAAATAAGTATGTTAGCATAGTGTGAAACCACTGCAGTACAAAAATTACCATAAAATTATGAAGGGGAGGTCTGCAACATAATTTCTCTGAGGCAAGGCGGAGCATTGGTCTAGAAGTTTGCTGCACATTTTTTGACTGGAATTTGTGATATTTACTTTATGTAAGATATTATTTGGTGTTTGATTTGGCTCAAAATTCACAGATCTTCATGTATTTCTGCTGTGTTAGTTAGGGTTGTCTAAAGACCTTTTCACAGTTACCATCCAAACTGGAAATCCATAACCTTGATTTCCATCTCCTACAGATCTAAGACATTAGCCACACTTCCCGATTTTTCCATACCCCATTACTCCTTGGGGTTGGCCACAGTACCAGATCAGCAGAACTGGCCCCGCCCTTTAAGTCCTGAGGTCCATTTGCCACGGCCGAGCGAGCTTGGACAGTGACAGTGAAGTCCTCGGGACTGTCACAGCACCCGGTACTAACCGGGGCTGACCCTGCTGAGCATCCAAGATCTGACGGAATGGGATGGCAGAGAGGCATTGAACTGCCAAGGGACGGACCATAGTATTGGGATTAATCCTGAACATCCATGTCCACACACCATTAAATGTTGGATACTCTTTCCTCATTAATATAGTTAAGAACTGAGTTTTTCACAGTTTTCAAAAGTAATTGAAATATTCTAAGGGCATCTGAAAAAAGATCTCAGAATTCTTTTGATCTGATTTGTCTAGTTGTCTGTTTTTTCTGGGAAGAGGATAGCAGTCTTCGCATAGAACTCCTCTGAATGCATCAGTCAACATCTGTATTTTATTCAAGTATCTGCAGTAAACCTTCAAAATAGCTGCATTTTTCAGGAATCTGCAGTTTTTATTGAAAGTAATTAAATCTGTGTATGTTTATTTGAGGTAAGAAAGTAGACAAGTCTCTTTGTAGTATTAGGGGACAGCGCACAGGACAGGGAGGATGCAAAACCAAACTGTAATAGGCAGCTCAGTATTGAAGCTGAGGGCACAACTGGAAAGGTGCATTTATTTCAGTCATAAGATACAGTGGAATACTCATTAATTAATACATTTATTATAGATTTTATATTTGATACATGTTATTCCATATATCATAGTCCTCCTAGTATTTTTCAGTGGCGGTCCCATGGTGTAATGGAGAGCCCTCTGGACTCTGAATCCCAAGGACATGAATTCGAGTCTCAGTGGGACCGTCCCCTGGCAGTTCAATGCCTCCCTGCCATCCCATCCCGTCACATCTCAGAGGCTCAGCAGGGTCAGCCCCGGTTAGTACCGGGTGCTGTGACAGTCCCGAGGACTTCCCTGTCACTGTCCAAGCTCTCTCGGCCGTGGCAGATGGACCTTGGGACTTAAATGGTGGGGCCAGTTCCGCGCACGCTGTGCCTCACCTAAAAAATCCACTGCGCAGGCTGGAAGGGCACACCCACGTGGGGAGACCCTTCCCAAATCTGCGTTTACAAAGGCTGGCCATACAAATACATACATTTTTCAGTTCACCAATTTAAGGTGAATGACTTGTGGCAGTGTTACTTTTCCTCCTCAGGTCTTCTCTAAATCATAAAAACAGGCAAAACAACATTATTGCAATGTTTTTCCTGAATTACAGAGCTTAGTAGACTTTCAAAAATTCAGGGTCCATAAATTAAAACTCAACATGATTCTGAGTTAGGGGAAATTATAGATAGGGAAGTACAGGACATGATTTCCCAAGACCACAGGGTAGTGCAGTGCTGTCAGTAGAATGTTGAGATCCCTCTGTGGGCTTAAACTACAAACCAATTCTCCTTTTTACTATGCTATGCTGTTTGGCTAGCATCAGACTTATCCAGAATTCTTTGGTTAAAACCTCATGAATGTTAAGCAAATGTTTTATACAGTATGGAAAATATAAATGTAGATACATAATAATTTTTAAAGTCAAAATCACTAGCAGTGTAAACTATGTCTTGAAAATAGATGATGACTCCTAGCTATTGCACATCCTCAATGGAAAAATGCACTCTAGTATGTAAGGGACTAGGACACTTCTTAAGCTGGTGTTTTATATCTCATGACTCCCCAAATGCTTTTTTTAAGTGTGACTGCCCCCTATGGTGTCTGGGCTGGTTGGGTGTCCTCTGGGGAGAAAGGAAGGAAACAAAGAACAGGGCAGGAAAACTAAATACATTTTTTTGTGATCTAGGATCAAATTTAGCTGTCCCTGATCTGATGGAGCAGAGAGGATTTCATGCTCTAGGGTTACATAAAGACAGGAAGAACCCTCAGTGAGAGAAGAAAAGAAAAAACTCTTATAAGAGAAAGGTCTTCTGAGAAACGACATTATAGAACTAAAATAGAGCAACTAGAGGAAGGAAGTCCATGTCCTATATATACAGAAAGGGAGGGGGATCTTCACCATAGTAACAGAGGGAGCAGGGGAGGAGGAAAAGGACAACACAAACTGCACAAGGTGTTTTAACAAACTGTATGGAAAAGAGAGATTTGGGGTTTGATCTGACCTGTTCACATAACCTGTTAGTTTGGTGTAATACAAAATCCCTTACAAAAATGTTTGTTTAAGGTAGTGAAATGAGGATTCATTATTTCTGGACAATTATAAAGCTTTGATGTTAGTATTTGTACTTTATATTCTAAATGTCTTACTATTACAAGACTTGAAGCTTGGCTGTTAAGTTCTGCGACTTACACTGTACCTGTGTTACTGCTGTGTATTCATAGTTATGATGTTTTGGCACAGGAATATGGCCCAATTTTGCAATGATATTTATATATGGAAGTCAGGTGAGGTGGTGTGTGAGTTGCACTGATGTCACAGAAGCAATCACTTGCATGAAAATCACAGCTGTCCTGAAGGCTGGGTTTGTTCTGAGTTTCCTGATGTGTTTTTTCTGATGCACTGAGAATCCCCTTTTGCTTTTTCCCCCCACTTGTTTCTTGCACACTCTTTCCCTGGGTACCTCCAGCAGCAGCCTTGCAAAGCACTTGCAGGGACCTGCTGTTGCACCTCTTGCCAGGCAAATCCCTATCACTAAAAACAGCAAAGACAGTAAAGTCACCCTCAGAAGTCTAGAACTGTACTAAATAAGATCATAGAATCATAGAATCGATTGGGTTGGAAAAGACCTCCGAGATCATCAAGTCCAACCCTTTGTCCAACTCCAGTCCATTTACTAGATCATGGCACTCAGTGCCACGTCCAATCTCAGTTTAAAAACCTCCAGGGATGGTGAATCCACCCCCTCTCTGGGCAGCCCATTCCAATGCCTGATTACTCTCTCTGGAAAGAATTTTTTTCTGATATCCAACTTAAATTTCCCCTGGCCCCCTTGTCCTATTGCTGAGTGCCTGGGAGAAGAGCCCAACCCCCACCTGGTTAGAACTTCCCTTCAGGTAGTTCTAGACAGTGATGAGGTCACCTCTGAGTCTCCTCTTCTCCAGACTAAACAGCCCCCAGCTCCCTCAACCTCTCCCCATAGGACTTGTGCTGCAGTCCTTTCACCAGCCTTGTTGCTCTTCTCTGGACTCGCTCCAGCACCTCAATATCTTTCCTGAACTGAGGGGCCCAGAACTGAACACAGTACTCAAGGTGTGGCCTCACCAACACAGAGTACAGGGAAAGGATCACTGCCCTGGTCCTGCTGGCCACACTATTTTTGATACAGACCAGGATCCCATTGGCCTTCTTGGCCACCTGGGCACACTTTTGGCTCATGTTGAGCTTCCTGTCAATTAGTACTCCAAGGTCCCTTTCTGCCTGGCTGCTCTCCAGCCACTCTGTGCCCAGCCTGTAGCGCTGCAGGGGGTTGATGTGGCCAAAGTGCAGGACCCGGCACTTGGCCTTGTTGAAATTCATCCCATTGGAATCAGCCCATCTCTCAAGTCTATCCAGATCCCTCTGCAGAGCCCTCCTGCCTTCCAGCAGGTTGACACTCCCTCCCAACTTGGTGTCATCAGCAAATTTGCTGATGATGGACTCAATCCCCTTATCTAAATCATCAGTAAAGATGTTAAACAGGACTGGACCCAACACAGACCCCTGGGGAACACCACTGGTGACTGGCCGCCAGCTGGATGCATCTCCATTCACCAGCACTCTCTGGGCCAATGGATCCCTCCCTCTGTTAGCGCTTTTCTGTGCTTTGCAGTGATCACTCCCAATAACTAGTAAAGCAATAACAAGTCCAATTTTTTCTTCATAAGAGACTGCAGCAGTTTTTGTTGTTTAAAATAAAGTACTTCACTTAAACATTTGCCTTTCATATGTGGTATGAATGATCTTTTTGTTTAAAAAATATGTAGTTCTTTCTGCAAAGACTGACAGCAATGTCTGTTTTCAGGGTGGGATGATTAACTGGAACAGACTGTTTCCTCCTTTACGTCACAGACATAACGCAAATTATCAAGATCATCGCCCGTCTGAACAAGGCATACCTCCACCTACTGAAGTTTCTGAAGAGCAGGTAAACACTTTTCTGTTTTAAAACAGTGTTAAAAATAGTTAGAAATTACTGATTTTTTATCATCTGTTTACACAATTCCTTAAATGTTCTCTATAGCAGCACAAATTAGAATATTAGGTAATGATCACAATACAGAGACAGCAAATTATTGTTGCCATCCAAACTAGAATTACAGAGTAACTTGGGAGTTTCTGCTTTGATGTGTAACTGCTTTTATTTTGTATTTAAAGATGTAAGAGTTTCACTAGTGGAAACTTTTGGAATCTGATAAAATAAATGTTTCAAAGAAGAATGACACTCAGATTTCATTATTTGTCTTGCATGAATCTTCTTCACTGAAGTCCCAAGATTAAGTTCCCAATTCAGTTATTTAGTTTCTTTGAAATAAGAAAGTTATGCCAAACTATATAGGTTTAGAATTCTAGACTTTTTTTGTTGATAGTTCTGTTCTCAAAAGAGTGAATTATTTGCTTGGACATTAAAAAATTTAAGATTAGTCTTATCCAGGTATTCAGAGTTTATTGCAATCAACATCTCCAGTTTGTAGCCTACCTGCAGTTATCTGTATTAGCCATTTTATAGTCTTTGCTACCCTTGAACACGAGTAGGTTTCAAGGGTGAATTTTCCTTTTCTTTAAGGCAGTAAATCAACCCTTGCTAGCACCACACTGTCTTTTTTACTTAGTTTAAAATGAACTTGTCCTGAACAGAAATTTTTCCTGTGATCGGATTTCTAGTTTTAATTCAATGTTCTATTACGTTCAAAACTTTACCTGCACTGCTGGTTTTGGCTGCCAGTCTGCTGAGCTGCATCCAAAAAGAACCAAAAAAAAACCCCAAACAAACAAAAAAAGAAATAAAAACTCCAAACCAAAAACCACTTTCTGAGACAAAACCCAGAAACTTAATTTTGGCTGGCTTGAAAGCCTACTCAGTGCAATTATGGGATGAACCTAAAGATTTCCCTCCTGGGCTGGTTTATTTATTTGGTTTATTTATTGGTTTATTTATGTGTTTTATTGACAAATTCTGCTTATGGAAACTTCTGTATTTGTCCTGGAACTAATAAATTTGTTACTGGATTCTTACCCAGAGCTTTTGGGCCCATATTTATGAAAGCAATATGTGCTTATATTTTCTGATGCACTGAGGTTGTAGAGCCCACCTGATTGCTGTCATTTTGCAGTGCTGCCTCATTACACTGCAAAGAAGAAGTCTTTGAAGCACCTTTGATTTCTCAGGACACCTTTGATTTCTCAAACTGCACAAGTTGCCTTGGAATGGCAGAAATGCAAGGGTTTCATTTATTTTTTCAGATTAAAGTTTGTGAGCATTTGCAGTGCTTTTGATTCAGAAATCTCTACATTTCTTGTGGATTTTCAGCCCCTTGAATTACCATTGCCAGTCATACATCTGTTTCCTGGAGCTGGATTCAGTTCCTGTGGTTAAAATATACTTAGATGAGAAGAATTTTTTTTGTTACTATTCCCCATGATGCTCAGTGGATATTTCTGTAAATGAGAACCTTGCAATTCTGTCCACCACTTCTTAAGGTTAGAATTCATGGCAACTGCAGTAAAAACCTTCTTCTGAAATGTGTTTCTGTGGTTAGCTTTTATTCCACTGCCTGCCCTTTTTCACATAAAAAACACAATCTTAGATGAAAAATCAGCCACAGGAAACTTTAGAAAGTTGCAGATTACAAAATCAGGTTTGAAATTAAACTATTGTTGAAAGTAACAATTCATTTCTCCTCCTACAAGAAGGTGAGAAACTGGCGCTGGGTTTTAAGGTTGATGTTCTGATAACCAAGGTAACTGTTCTCAAACATTTTGTGATGGTCTGTTTGTATTAAGAAAAGGAACATCTGCACCTCCAGGCATTCTTGGCAGTTGTATATTTCTCAGTAAGCTGCCAAAGCAGAGATGATTAAAAATCCTGAAAGTTGTAGAGGTGTCTTAGGGGAAAGAAAAGCTGCTTTTGATGGCATTTGAAAGGCGTTTAGAGTACTTTCAGTACTGGTGCTGCACATTACCCTTGCACCCTGGGAGGATTCCTCCTGAGAGGTAAACAGCCTCTGCTGCATTCCTGCTCAGCTCCACTCTGCTGCTGCAGGCTTCTGCAGGCAGAGCAGGAACAGCAGTAGCTCTCAGACATCCCAGGACATCCAGGTTCAGGAGCTGTGGTGTCTGGTCACAAGGACATTTGAGGCAGGATGAGGAATACTTTATGCTGCTGGTGGCCATAGCTAATTTTATGTGTCGCTCCCAGCCCTCCTCTGCCACCCTGTTTTTGCACTTTCTGGAAGATTAATTATAAATATAGATGAGTTACATCGAGACTTTCAGTCATACTAAAGTGAGAATTGTAGATTTTCAATGTACTTTAGATTGGAATTTAACCATAAATTAAATTTGGTTATGCATGCATTGCTTTTTACATGTGGTGACTTGAAAATCTGTCAGCACAAAGCACAAAGGTTAGGTGTCAAGTACATGATATTATAAAGAGCGAAGGTCAAATGTTTCAGAGTGCACTTTTCCATGTAATTCCTCCATCAGATGTCATTGACTTTTGCTTTGGAAGAGTCTTTTGCCAAAAAAGTAATTTTTAAGTATACATAGAAGCCTTCCAAGAATTTTACTAAACCCACTGAAGTATTGTACTGCCTCTATTTTGCAGCTAACTTGACAGTTTATTAAAAAAAACAAAACACCTAGAATTAATAGTTCTGAGGGTTTTTTAATGCCCTCTGGAGAAGTGTGTCTTCTCAAGGAAAGCAGAGCTGGGGATGTCTGGATAGGTTTTCCCATCTACTGTAAAATTCTGTCTTTTGGTCAGTATTGGTTTCTTGAGTTCCTGCTCTTGTCGAGAGCCTCAGGCAGATCAGACTGTAGTTGTCATGTGTGGTACCACACTTTGGATTTTACCCTTTTTCTAAACTGCACAAGCCAGGAAAATAATGTGTGGCATTTTCTGCAATTGGTTTTGAATAAAGTGTCGTAAAGTCACCTCTGTGGCAACGTTTTGAAGCGTGCTGTCCCAGATATGTCTTTGATTGGTGGAAAAGAAATTTCTGGCACAATTTTAATATGACTGGTGTGCACAAATAAAATTCTGGTTTTAAAGCAGTGTTACCTTTATTTTTTTTCCAGGTTGCACGACTTATGGAAATGGGATTTTCCAGAGGAGATGCTTTAGAAGCTCTGAGGGCTTCAAATAATGACTTAAATGTAGCCACTAATTTTCTACTGCAGCACTGATGGTTTTGTGTGTGAAGGAACTTCACTTGACGGGTTTGTACATGCCTGGAAGAGGATCGAAGCCACCTGCTGGGCAGACTCACCAAGGTTGGCCCCACGAGGGCGTCAGGAGAGAGAAAATGCTCCGCGTGACTGGTGACTCAAAGTGATGTTAAGAAATTATGTGAGCTGTTCCCAAGCCTTCGGATCACTCGGTGGTTTCTAGTCTGGTTATCCTTCTCAAAGTAACTTTAGTTTCTACTTGTTACTGGATATCACCTAAATTTATTTTTAAAATAAAATAGGTGGGTTTTTTTCTTGTAAATTCTTGTTAGATGTGTTATCAGACTTAATGACTAGGAAAAGATTATACAACAACTACAGCAACTTGATTTACCTGTCAAGAAAAATCGTATTTTCTTCAATTACAGGTCTAATTTCTCTAGCTTTCAGGTTATTTTACAGTATTTGATTTTTTATTACAGTAGTAAGAGGTTTGAAGATCATTTTCAACTCAGTAAAGGGTTATGGGACTATGATGTCATTTTTTGCAAAGTTTTATTAATGCCTGTAATATTTCATTTCTCAAATTTCTTTTAAAATAAAAGTTGTCATTCAGCACATAATACACAGATAGGATGACAGAAAATTCATGTGTGTGTGGCAAGGTATGGTAAGTGACCACTGTAAAATTAAATTTTTACCAACTGAGTGAATTGCTGTTCAGATACGGGTCATGAAGATACTCACTGGAAGCAATAAAGGTGAATCGAATGATGCAATAAGATTGGAATTGGAATGACTTGAATGACTTCAACGGCTACTTCAAAGAGGAGTTCTGTAACAATGGATGTTACAGTATGTTGTGTTCCACATGTTGCTTTCCTTTTATTTCAGCTGGCTACAGACTGTCTTAAAAGAAAATTATAAAAAGCTAACTTTTCTATATATAGTTCTAGTTTTCTAGTATCAGAGATGAGGATGAACTGCATTTGCTGAATCCTCGCTGTCTGGAGGAACTTAGTGTTGACCACAGGGGTTAACCCTGGGGGTGAATTGGCCCGGCACAGGAGGTAACAGGACAGTAGTGCCCAGCTCATAGAGTGCTGAGTTTGAGCTTAGATTGATAAATCAGCTTGCTTGGCTTGACTCTTGGAAGTGCTCAGTTAGCACCTTCAGAGTTGCAGGAGGTGGGGTGGAGAGAAGGGGGCATCTCTATTAAACCAAGCTGAAGGAATACAAGATTCCAAACTGCAACTCTGTGAAACCAGTCTACACATCTATCTTAAGCATTTAATGTATGTTTCTGTATGTACTTGTGTTTGTGTAGCGTGCGTATATGTGTCCACTTACATACACACAGGCATATTTAATACTTATGTATCTTTAGAATAAGATATAGCTCATAAAAAGGTAGAAAAGGGAATAGCAGGTGCAAAGGGGAGAAGGTGAAAGAATCCAGGACAGAGAAGGATATTTGGAAATCCAAATGAACATGTGTACCAAAGTACAGATCTTCCCAGTCTCCCATGGCCTGGAAAACATACAGGGACAAGATTTAGGGAGAGAGAAATGTATTTCTTTTCCTTTTTTAATTTACTGATAAAACTTTAAAAAGTCCTTCAAGACACACAAGTCCTTATCTAGAAATTGCATCAAATTTCTGCAGCTTCCACCACATGACATAATAAAGTTCGTGTCCTGTATGTGTTTTTTTGGTATTTTCCAGTGCATGAAGTAAGGGGTTTTTGGAAAGACTGTGTGTTTTCTTGGGCTTTGATCGATGTCCTTCAGGGTTTGCCTTGTTGCTATGATCATATTGTTTAGGCAGGATCTGCTTTTTAAATGAAAAGTTTTGTTTGTGTGAAGCTAAGGCTCTGGGTGTGTGTAGGTCATGGACATTTCTGTACCTAAAAAACTCCAGAAACCTTCTGTCTTAGAAAGGAATGGACACATATAACAAAAATAGACACTATGATAATTTGTACATGCAGACTAGTTAAATATTTTGAAGCAAGTACAGGTCTTTAATTTTGAAACATGCACATTCTTCCTTCACAAGTATTTTATCAAAAAGTAGCAGTAAAGACTAGTGAATTATTTCAGAAATCAAATTTTGTCTGTAGGAAATAAAGTCCACCTAGCCCAGGATAAATTAAATATGACCTGTATCTTTTCAGACATTGCCCTGTTCCAGAGACAAGCATGAAGAACATTTATTTCTTGGAATTGTAAAACTTGCTGAGTGGCACTAGGGGTATGTAAGTGGATATTCTGCAAGTCTAAGTCCTTTCTTACTGTTTGCTGTACAAGGGGTATCCAAATGCCACAGTTGTGTGAACAATTCCATTTTTCTGGGCATTTTGCAAAACATGGTCAGACATAAAGGGTAAAATGCAGGTCTTCGTGATGTCAGTTGAAAACTCCCTTTGACCTCTGTGAGAAAAGTTTGTACTCAAAATTCTTCAGGGTTGTGATTTCCAGTTAAAAAAAAAAGAAGTGGTAAAAAAGGGGTCTCAGATGCTGTTAAACACAGTTCCTTTTTCATGCAAGAATTATAGAAGAAAGATTCACACATTAGAGCTGGAAAAAAACTTAGTTTCCACTTGATAGTGAAACTTTAATGAACTGTTTCTGGAAATGTGAGGAGCATGTTCTTCACAGCCTACACACTGTTGTCTGATACAGTTCCTGAATATCTCATTGCACAGTTTCTGTTCTGTGTGTGACAAGCAGTATTATTGGCAGAGAGAGAAGACACAATACCTTTCTATGGAGAGGATTTTAAGTCCCTGGGAAATTCACACTGGTTTTAGTAAAGTCAATATTTGGTATTTTGAAATAAAAGTAGTTGCTGCTGTTAAAATTCTTCTACTAGACTGGAAATGTTGCCTTTTGAAACAGCACTGAAGTAATTTATTGGGGACTTTCCTAGACAGTTATGTGATACTTTGAAATACAGCCACCAGGTTCAGGTTCTCAAGCCTCAACTTCTTGCAAAGGTGCAGATTGATTTGGCTCTATACCTACCAAAACCATTTTCCTCCCTCAGAACAAGCATTAAAGGTTGTCTGTAACTTAGTGAGCACAGAGACTGTCGCAGCTGGTTCATGCACCAGCCTGTGCTGTCCAGCACTTATCAGTGCCTTCTTCAACATGTAATGGAGAAAAGTATCTCATTATTTTTGTCTGAAACAGAAGAACAAGCCAGAAAAACATATTGCAATGTACTGGGCAAAGGGCAATGTTTCTGGCTCTCCTGTTGGTATGTGTGTATATGTGTGTAATTATATATATGCATATATATATGTATATATATATATATGTGTGTGTGTGTGTGTGTGTATGCATATGTGTATGTACAGAGAGCAAGTGGGACATATTTATGTACTGGTTTGATGAATTTAATTAAGAGTTAAGAGTTTGTTGAAGAAAATTAAAAGTCTGTATTCAAAGACTTCCATCTCTCAGACCTGTGTATTCAGAATATATGTGCAGTTGCAAAGGCACCCAACTTTGAAAAACACCTGGAGCTACAACTCCCATCTTGTGGGGGAAACTGCATCTCTTTCAAGATAAATAAATGCACAGCATTCATTTGAGGTAATAAGAGGGATTTGAGACATGAGTACAATTAATTTCTTGTGTGTGTTCTTCCACAAGAAAAACCTAAATGAGATTAGCTTTCTTTAACCGGGTGGCCACAGTAATCAGTATTTTATATAAATGAGTATAAGCACTATTTTACTAGGAGAGTCACATGAACACACAACCACTATATGTGTTCATATATGTACACATGCATGCATATTTATATCTAAAATGTATGTTTACCTAAAAAATACTGGGTTTGGTTTAATATTTACTAGGATTACATTCCTCCTGTTTCCATATATAAAGGGATGCTTTGCCCACAGGAAGTCCACTCAGACTCAGTGTATGTGCTACCAAGAGTATTCAGTCCAAATATGAGATGAAACACTGGTAGTGGGAGCAGAGGAATGGTACAACCGGACAAATGGGTGTGATTGGTGAGAGTCTCAACAAATTGGTAGCTCAGCTGTTGTGGTTTGTTCTCCAATAAAGACTTTTAAGAGAAAGGAGAACTAGCTGGACTGACACATGTGTTGTGGGAGACTGTTTCTAAACCTGAGTGGTTGCAATGGAGAAAGCAGGAATATACATACTTTCAAAATTGGTGAAAAATTCCAGGATCTTGGCTGAATTGGAAGCAGGATCTGGCCTTTTGACCAGAGATAGGTAGGGATTATAAGTGTCATTTAATATTTGCGAAGGAGAGGGCTCGAAGGAGATGAGTGACATGGAGCTGAAAAAAAGTGTAGAGAAAAGAAGCAAAGTAGAAGATAGAACTGGGAGGACAGAAAGAAAAAACCTCCTGGGAGAAGGGGGTCAGAGTGTCACGTTGCACTTAATTCAGTGTTGAAAGAATTCATAAGATTCCATGTGGAAAATAAAAATACGCAATATTGTGCCTATTCTTGTACTGACAATCCACTCTTTTTCAGGGGTGGCTGATAGGGGAATTCCTTCCATTTTATATGGTCCATTTTTCAGGAGGTGGTACATGTAGCAAGAGAGAAAACTGTAATCCCAGCAACTGGGCAGTGAAGCAAAGCCTGGAGCCACTTCGGTCTGTGAGAACGCAGATGTTTCTTGTTTTCAAAGCATGGTTGCTCCTGTCAACCTGACATCTCCTGGCACCTCATCCCAGCTGTGGAGAGACCTCCTCTGGAAAGGACACAGCTCCTCACAGGTCCTGCTGCTTTCCCACCAAAGGTGATTTATAAATCCCCTTGCCATGAGAGCACACCACCTTCCTGCAGAAACAAGTGTCCTGCTCAAGGACTGAGATCTTGTACTTGCCCCTCACTGTTTCTGAGCATTTGCTTGTGGAGGGCAGAAGCACATGTGCCCCTCTGAGAAGAAGACAGTTGCCCACGTGACCTGGCCTGATCAATCACACCAGGACTCATTACTTGGTCGTAAGAAGCTTTTATTTTTACTGGGTATGTGCATTTTTACTTTACGATACTGGCTTACAAAGATCGCTGTGTATGAATGCAATAGCTTCAATTAAGGACAATGTAAAGCACAGACTGAAGAGGTGTATTGCACAGCACAGGATGTTTAGTAACAAATGTGTGACTGCAACCAGGAGCTGTTTTCCCCCAGTGCTCTCCTGGAGATTTTTGCTTTTAGCTGTAAGTGTAAGTTGGGAACCATCACTAAGGGAAAAAACAATGCTGTTTGAGCTCTGTCCAACCCTTCTGCTAAGGACAGGGGCACATTCCACTCGATCAGATTGCTCAGAGCTGCATCCAGCCACCTCTCAAATACTTCCAGGGATGGGGCATCTACAACTTCTCCGGGCCACCGGTTCTAGTGTCTCAACCCCTCACAGTAAAGAATTTTATCTTAATAACTAAACCTGCCCATTTTCAGTTTGAAGCCATTCACCCATGTCCTATCACTACATGCTCTTATCGAAAGTCCTTCTCTAGCTTTCTTGTAGACTTTAGGTACCTAACTTTCTAGTACCAGTCAGGTGCTGTAAGGCTGCTCTAAGGCATCCCTGGGTTCTTCTTCAGTGTGAACAAACCCCCAGCTCTCTCATCCTGTCGTCATAAGAGAGGTGCTTCAGACCTTGTTTTATCTTTGTGGCCCTCTTCTGGACTTGATCCAACAGGTCCATGTCTTTGCTGTGCTGGGGATGCCAGAGCTGGATGCAGCACTCCAGGTGGGATCTCACCAAAGTGGAATAGAGGGACAAAATCACCTCCCATGGTCTGCTAGCCATGCTGCTCTTGGTGCAGCCCAGGATACTCTCTTGATGCAGCCAGTAGGTACTGTATCCTATATCAGTACGTATTATTATCTGTACGTGTTGTGTGTCTACAAAGTGTACTCTCTGCCTTAGATGAAAGTGCAATTTTCTCTTCTTAGAAGATGGTTTGGCAGCAATAGGCTGCAGAAAAGCAAGAAATACCTGCCTGCTGTGCAGTAAATAACTCACTGCATGGAATGCCTTCGGATTCCAGTGTGCAGTCGCGTGCTTCCAATAAACTCCACAGCCACAGGGCTTGTGAAAATCGTCACACTTGTAGGGGCAGCACCGGCTGCAACTGTCATTGTTTTCTTAGATTCGCGTGCATGTTTTTAACATCGAACAAAGGTTTCGGCTCCCTCTTTCGGCAGGACCCGGTGTTGTCGCTCTCGCCCCTGTGGTGTTGTCGGGGTGGGCACTGCACCCTGGGAGCTCTCTCCAACACAGATACCCTTGCCCTGGGCAGTGGCAGGGGAGCTTCGGGGGGTTTGCACCCTGGGAAGTCAGAGGCAAGGCAGGAGCAGCAGCCAAGCAGAGGCAGTGGACAGGTGTTTAAAAGACATGTAGCTATTGCACTTAAGGACCTGTTTTGGTGGTGACCTTGGCAGTGCTGCGTTAATGGTTGGACTTGATGATCTCAGAGGTCTTTTTCAACACAGTGACTCTGGGATTCTGTGCTTCTGTGATTCTGAGGATTTGCTGGCGGGTCAAAGCCTGGCAGCAGGCAGTAGGTGCTGCACCAATGGGGTACAAGGGAACATCATACCAGGAGCTTGGATTGAGCAGGGGAATGAAGAAGTGTAGAAAAAGTGTTGCCGTGCCCTTAGACAAAATGCTCTGTATGGTTTCTCTTCAACTTTAGTGAAATGCTCCATTTTCAAGGAGCCAGGGACCACCCCCCCACTCCCAGGTGGATAAACTAGTCTGGGCAATACAGAGTTTTTTGCCCAGACTCCTCCTGACCCATTCTGCCCAAGTCCCTTCCCTCTCTGTCCCATGATGTTGCCTCAGCTCCAGTTAAGTGGCTGCTGTCCCTTGGTGGGTATTTTCAAAAGCAGGCTGGCATCCATCCAGAGGAGTGAGGCCAGATGCCTCCTCTATTTTGAAGCTCTCACCCAACTATACATCTATTTCCTACTTCAAAGGTTCCTACTGGTGCTAATATATTGAAAGGTGGAGATACCTTTGTTAATAAAGGACTTTTGATAAAATCAGAGTCTAATAAGGACCAAATGGGGTTATGTTTCTATCATACCACTGATATCCTTATATTATTACATCCTAGCTCTTCCTGGTCTGTTTTAATATGCTTTTTAGAATAAAGGCTCTCTGCAGAACTGAGGTTAGACCTGTTTTGAGGAGGGCTCAGATAGTCTCTGCAAAGGTCCTGCTGGAGTTTTGTTTCACCTGAGTTATTTTAGACATCCCTCTTAGTCAGCCTTCAGGAAGATACAGTTACTTATACCACAAATAAAACCATCACCATCCAAAATCTCATTCATGCATGTTTAGAACAATAAAGGGCTGCATGAGACTATTATATTTCTAGGCATAATATTACCTTAAAGAATGATTTGTATTAATCAAAATTGTCCATTCATGAAACTTCTTCAGGTATACTTTTCAGCAAAATAAAGCAGCTTTTTTTTTATCTCTTCATGTCTCTGTGCATGTCCCTGTCCCTTCCAACCTCAAACAAAAGGCCAGACATCCCAGAAACTCTGAAATCCTACATGTGGAGGTTTTTCAGTCATAGTCCAAAGACTTCAGAAAAGAGCTGACGAGGATCCTGCCAACTTTCTTCTTTTTCACAGGCACAAACCTCAACAGGAACCCAGTGTCTCAGGGCTCCTCCTCTTGCTCTGGCAATAGTCACCCTTAACCTGCCCTTAGCAAAGCTCTTGGACTGGTCAGGGCACCAGCTTCAAGCAAAGGTTGCTCAAGGTCATGTGAGGCCACCCTATTCTCATCCTCTTGTCCCTATTCCTCTACTCCCTTCAAATTAAAGAGTGATGGGAAGGTTTCCCCAGTGAGTACATCCAGTGCAGGTTTGCAGCTGTGGGACTGAGCTGGGAGCCCTTCCTAGCAGTGGGTCCCGGGGTGACCGCAATGCCATCAGGTGTGAGGAAGGGCTCCCTGGGGAAGAAGCAGCCCCCCAAGTGAGAGGACACATGCAGCAGCATTCCCGGGAGCTCAACAGATTCACATCCTCACCCCTCTCCTTTGAGGAAGGCCTTTTCCAGCAGCTCCCACAGGCAGAGCCTGGGTGCAGTAACAGGATGTTGGGCATAGAGAGAGTGGAGCTGCTGTCTGTGGAGAAGGAGCTCTAGGTCATTTTCTTCATGGAAATAACATCCCAGCTGTCGCCTGAAATGCCCTGAGTCTGAATGCTTCATGTAGGCTGCCCTGAGACCTGCAGGGATGCTCCAGTGCTCCAGGGGCAATGCAGGCGAAGGAGACAGAGGGACAGCCATGATAGTTACCAGCAGTCCACAGACCCACAGGGGACGTGGGACAGGCATGGGATGGGAGTGCAGTGCAATGCTGGGAAACCTCCAGCAGGGTTTGCCAGCCAGAGCAGCAGTATTAGTTGCTTCCTCTGAGGCTGGGATGAAAATGTGCCTCTCTGTGTTCTAGGATGGCAGGTGCAGGTGCAGCAGTGCTGAGCACAGGCCCATGCAGAGCCAGGCAGAGCTGTGTCCCAGACAGGCTGGCTTTGTGAGAGCCCCTGGCTCCAGGCATAGACCAAGGAATGTTGAGCTTGCTGGTCCTGCAGCTCAACTCTGGCTCCTGCCATCAGGGATGGTCTGTAACTCACAGGCTAGAGCCAAAGGGAGTGGGTTGTGCTGCTAGACAGAGGTGGAGCCGGGTGGCTGGCTGTTGCTGTTGCTCTCAGAGGGGGTCTTGGCAGTGGAGGAGGTGGCCAACGAGCCACTGTTCCTGAAGATGCGGAGCAGCCGCCGCTTATAACCTCGGAAGGCAAAGAAGTAGATGATGGGATCAATGCAGCAGTTGAGGTTCATGAATGCCACAGTGATTTGCAGGGACATCTTGAAGGCTTGCTGCTCGGGGCAGGACGGCTGGTAGAGGATCTTCCTCACCATGAACTGGACGATGTTGAGATGGTAAGGACTGAAGCAGAGCAGGACAGCCAGTAGCACCACCAGGATGACAGTGAAGGCACGGTGGTGGTGCCCGTTCTTCACCGTCAGCGGGTTTTCCTTGGCTGTCTGACAGAGCTTGAGATTGATCCTCACATAGCACACGAAGATGATGCCAACAGGCAAGAAGAAGCCAAGCACACAAGCCACCAGGAGCAGGTAGGGCAGCTTGGGAATCTCCTCAAAGTTGAAGTACTCCATGCATGTCAGCTTGTCCCCCATCCTCCGTGTCATGGGCCGCAGAAGCAGCGGTGCTGTCTGCAGGAACACCAAGGTCCAGATGAGGATACAGATGCCCCTGGCACGGCTTATCTTCCGAATCCTGCCGGGGTGCCTGGTGCGCACCACGGCAACATAGCGGTCCACACTCACACAGGTCATGAAGTAGATGCTCACATAGGTGTTCATATAGAAAATGAACGCTGTGGCCCTGCAGAACCAGTCCCCAAAGGGCCAGTCAGACTCCAGGATGTAGTAGGCGATCCTGCCTGGCAGTGCCAGGGTAAAGAGGGCATCGGAGAGGGCCAGGTTCACCAGGTAGAGGTCGGTAGAGTTGAGTTTCTTCTTCCTGCGCTGGAAGGTGATACAGAGGGCCAGGACATTCCCACAGGCACCAAATACCAGCAGGGTGGTGTAAAGGAGGGAGAAGGTGACTTTGGTAGAGAAGTGGTGGTTGTGCACGTTGCAGCTGCTTTGGTTGCCAGAGGTGAGGTTGGTGGGCGGGAACACAGCCTCCTCAACAGCCATTTCTGTGGTGCCTCAGGGGCTCTCGCCCTCTCCCTTGGAATAAGAACAGACATGAAACTTGCAGCTTGTTGATAACAGAAGTGGCAGTCTTAGAGCTAGCCCTCATCACAAAGCAAAAGGCTTGTCCCCTGCTCCTACCACCCCCCCCCCCCCCCCCAGCAGCACACAGCTCGAGTCATTTGGAAAAACGCTTCTCTTGTGATTTTGGTGTGAGCATCTCAAAAGGAGCTGTGACTCATTCTCTTATTATCGCCAGCAGGTCTGGTTTTTTTTTTTTTGCAAGTCCAATCCATACAAGAAAGGATTGACGGTACTGGGAAGGGGAGTTGCCTGTCACATAAGGAAGGTCCCAAACTCATCCTCATCTGGTCATTTACGAATTACTGCAAGAGGAATGGGGACCTTCATTGAGAATTTCATCCAGAAAGTGGAGGGGTCGGGGGGGCCGAGGGGACCGGCGGGCAGAGGCGCTGAGGAAGCACCTTTGCGACCCTCGGGCGGGACCAAAGCAGGAACAAAACTGAAGAGATTCAAAGAGAGGAAAAAACCCAACCTTCCCCAATAAAATTCCCAGCCTTTCCTCAAAATCCCATCCTTCCCCAAAAGTCCCATCCTTCCCAAAACAATCCCAGCTTTTCCAAAAAAATCCCTCGTCCCACACCCGTCCGATGAGGGAGCTGCGAACAGACCGGCACCCACCCACGGCGCCCCGCACGCCCTCCCGTCGCTCGCCCCGCTCCGGGCACAGCGGGGTCCGCAGCGCCGCGGGGCTGCGGCAGCTGCCGCGACTCCCGCACTCCGCTCACCGCACGCTGCCCTCTCCACTGCCGGGGTCCGCTCCGCTCCGCAGCGGCCGCCGCACAGCAAGGGACGGGACGGGACGGGCACCGCGCTGCGACCCCCGAGGGGCTGAGATGCTTAGATGCACAAGCACGAAAGAGAAATCGGGGGCTCCAACCTGGGAGTGACAGTGCCGCCGACGCCTCCTCCTCCTCCTCCTCTTCCTTCTCCTCCTCCTCTTCCCTCAAGCCCGACTTTTGAGGGGCTGCGGGCGCGGAGCCTCCTGCCCGCCCTGCGCTAGTGCTCCCCGGCAGGGTGAGCGCCTCCCGGGATTGGCTCACGTTACAAAAGCACCGTGAGGATTGGGTGTTTTGGGCTGGTTTTTTTTTCTTTGTTTTGTTTTTTCCTCTTTTTTTCTTTTTCTTTTTTTTTTTTTTTTCCTCTCAGGGTTAGTAAAACTGTATTCTTTCTGGGTGGGGTTTTTTTTCTTTCGGTGTGTGAGAGGCATGTTGCTGCCGCGGGGGATATTCTCAGTAGTGGCTGTGCTGGAGAAGATAAATGACTGTACCTGCGCGGCAGTCGCTCCCGACATCTCAGCCGGGTTCGGGTTTTACTCTGAAAACTTACAAAAGGATGCAAAATGCAACCGAAGAATGAAAACAGCCTCAGCTCTGGTTCACGTGCAATGCAGAGTGCTCACCCCTGCGGCACATACCTATGGCCACAGCATCGCGATTGAACCACAGCACCTTTCTAATAAAGTTGTGGCAAATCTCCTACGGAGCTTATTGTGCCCGTGGCCAGAGCAAGACACGCTGCTCCTGGCTCCCCAGGCTGTGGTGAAGCCCAGGTTTGCCTTTCACACACACATGGAGAGACCACCAGGCACAGCTCTTTAGGGCAGAGGCTGACCGGAATGAAATGAGACACTTTGCCCTTAATGGAAAAAAGTTTTTGTTACTCATATGACATATTGTGTGGTGAATGCAGGGTGAATGGAGGCGAATGGCTCAGCTGGAGCTCTCGAGGCAGGCTCTGCCCCCAGAGGGTGTGGAGCAGTGGACAGCTGTGATTTACCCCATGGCACTGTGTGTGTGTCTTAACAGTGTGCAGAGAGTACTTTCCTTCCCAGCACTTCCTAAAATGCTTGCAGAAGCACAGCCTACCCCGTGACTGGCAAGATGGCCTTCCCCATGGTATCTATTTTATTGGAGAACACTGGGGTTTTCAAATCCCAAGAGGATTTTTTATGCTCTTTTTAATGGTTTTAGGTTGTTGGGGCTTTTACAGTGATGGTGCTTGTTTCCTTTTCTTACCCTCCCAAAAACTCCTAATAAACTAGGAAATGCCCATGGGGCATTCAGGTTGCCACTGAAAAATACCAAAGCCAAGAAATGTCAAGGTTAAGATTACAGTTAAGCTAAACTTATATTTCCCTCTGATCTAGTAAAGCTCCACTAATTATTTAATGTCATACTGTTTCTAATGTTTTAAACCAGTGATCTCAAATCCAGTACTAATCTGTGTACCCATGTACCATGACTCATTTGTATAGAAATTACACAGTGTATGATATTGCCATGAATTTACAAGTTGAAGGTACCTAGCAAGAGTAATAGTGAAAATTTGCTAACAAGCATCTCTTAATGGAGATACTTTTGTTGCTTGGGGGGGTTATATCACACAGAGGGAAAGGTCTGCTAGTAATAGAATAACTGCTGAGTAAATTATTAAAATATTCCTTAGTAAGATGGGGATTTTCTACATGCACATCTGTCAAGAGTTAAGTTAATCAGATTTCTGTGGGGCTCACGTGTTTTTGAACTGTTTCATCATGATGGTGGAAAAACAGTCAATGGATGTACAGTGGAGAAGTGTTTATGCGTACAGAAATCCCAAGCCCACACCAGTGAGTGGATCCAGGACTATCCTCTCACCTACCTAAAGCACTGTATGACAAATAGCTGTTGCTGAAATAAATACTGGTCACACCAATTCAGGGGTCACTGCGGCACTGACAGGGCTCTGTCTGCCCTCCCTACACTGTCTCACATGAGGTTTTTGTCTTCACAGATTAACACCATCAAGGAAGCAAATCTGGGATGAAGCTGAGCAAAATGCCATGGGCTTCCAGGCAGGTGCCCGCAATGCCTGGGGCTGTCACCATCACCAGGGCAATGACGGATGGGGCAGTTTGTGATGCAAATTCATGCCCGGGACTTTTCTGAGCAAACATCCCCCCTTGTACAATCCCTCCTGTTCCTTGGGCTCTGAGTGCACACAGGCACTAAAAAGAGAGCTGCAGATCCCAGAGAGGGAATCATGTGCTGATAACTCACCAGCACCAGCACCTGCCGCCTGCCTGGCAGTGGGGTGAGGTGCTTCTCGTGAGAGCCTGTGGGAGCAGAAGGGCATCACTGTGTCAAAAGGGGGCCTGAATGATGGGGATCTGAGGGGTCTCAGCTTCTGCACAGAGGAGGGAGGTGATCCAAGTGGTAATACCAGCCTTAAAATAGATGGAGGAGCCCAAAGATCCAGGTGACAACTGGCTCCAGGGACTTGGGAATAAGAAGGAGGGAAAACCATGCTTTCTGCCTGATTTTATTTTTCTTTTTGCAATGCAGAAGAAAGGAAGTGGGTTCTTCTTTTGTGCAAAACATGCTCCTGCCCTGTGTGCAGCAGGTGCTGTGCTACAGGAGTGCAGCCCAGCTCCACCCATTTGCAAGGTCCCAGCAGCCCCACCAAGCCCAGCGGTGCTGCACCACCTCACACTGCACCACAGGCAACAGCTCCTTTCAGACTGGGGAGAGGGGCAGAGGGGATTCACTGCCCTGCAGGGGGACCTGGTTCCTGCCTTTGCGACACTGGGTGAGCTGAAAAGGGATCCCACTCAGTGTAGAGAAGGCCTGTCCAACCCAGTTTGCAGCCATCTCATGGAAGAGATATTGACCTTCACTGAACCCATGCGATTTGAATAGTGAGGTTCAGCTTCGAAGCTGGATCAGGGTTTTCTTCTGTCATGTCCATTCTTGAACAAAGACAGGTTTTCTTGGGCTTGGCAGGGAGCAAGCAGAATGCCAAGGCCTGGGTATTCATCCCAGGGTGAAGCAGGACCTGCTGTCCCAAGATGTTCCTGCTGCCAAGGACCCAGCTAGGGCACAGGAGGTACCTTCTGGGGGAGTCCTGTGTATGGAGGGTCTCTCTTCTGAGACATGCGTAATGGTTGTGAACCATGACGTGACTCCAGACAGGCAGCCACTCCATGCTACTTCCCAGAGCCAGATACTGGGTATTCCAGGATAGCTGTGCACCTCCGAGTCACTGGGGCTCTTCTCACATCATCCTCACAGAAGATGTCACTCTCTGCAGTCCTGTGAAGGTACACTAAAGTCTCCTTTCTCTCCTGGAGACCTCGTCATGGGTTTTGCTTCCCAGTCCAACAGAAAAGCCAGGCCACAGCTCCTTTGGGGCCAAGTCCTCCAGCTGTGAGCCCAGCTTTGGTGATGGCTGTGTCAGGTGAGAGAGGCTCACAAAGAGCTGTCAGGGCCACGCTGGGCAGGCATGTGCTCTCACACATGCTGGGAGACCTATCACTGGGCTTCCGTCAGAACCATCTTTGGGTTCAAAGCCATCCTCGGGGGTGCTGAGGCAGTTGTTTACATCTGGTGGGGTTTCCAAAGTTGAGAGATGATTTGGAGCTGGACTTTCTGAGGGCAAGGCAGCATAACAAATGAGGCAACATCCCTTTCACGGAGAGACAGCAGGAAGTTTGCGCCTCCTCTTTCCATTGTATCATCACCTCTCCCTCGTTGCTTTCCCCTCGACTTGGTTACATTTTCTCTCTTCTAGTGCAAAACATTTTCAGGAAGCTTTGGTAGACACAAAAATCTCAGATCCAAGTGCTTTCAGTTTTGATGCAAGAGGCAGGGATTTTCCACAGCTCAGCCCCTGGATCTCAAGTCACCATTAGTCATCTGGTAGTAGAGCAGAAACTGGGAGATCCTCTGATTTTGACATTCCCCATCCATTCAATAACAGGAGCTATGTGGGGAAGACAATGTTTGAGAGGCTTTAACTCAAGATGATGGGAATTGTAGAGAAAGCAAAATCTGAAGATTCCTACCAATTTGTGGTAAAAATCTCAAGAAAACAATTACTGCAGTTTTGATGTTTGAAACCTAATCTAGCCCTAATTCTAAGTGGGAAATGCTGAATAACAGAGCAGCTGAAATCTGCTTCTGCATGACATGTCTGTCTTTATTCTGCATGTGTAGTACAGCTCTGGAAATGGTGTTGCAGCACCAAGTCACAGCACAATTAGAGAAGCAGAACAGGTCACTCCAACATCCTGACTGGTGGAACACAACTCAGCAGCAGCGAGCTGCTTCCTTCCACGTCCCCTTGACTTCAGCCTCAAAATATAAGTACAAAGCCTTGTATGGGGGCCATGCAACCACCAGAGTCTCCATGTGCCTATGGTTTCCCTGAACCTGGCTGCAGGGAGGAGTAGGTGTGCTAACAGGGGCAACTCTTAGCCATGAGGGTCTGGGCACCCCTGGTAGGAGAAATAACAATGACATTCACAATCTTAAATTACTTCCTCCAGTGAGCACAAAAGGCACTTGCTCCCACGCTGCGCTGTGACTTAGAAGCTCCATTTTGATTTTGCAGGAATAAGATGAAAGTTTTCTTGGTATCTGATTTCCGTGGTTAAAAACGATGTTGAAATGCTTGTTAAAAACACACAATCACAAGGCAAGTTTGTAGAAATGAGGGCCTATTTTTATCTGTTTTTTCTTACGACATGGCCACATAAGCTATGCACACACATCTGTAATGTGCAACTACAACATGAACAAAAGCAACTGGCATAGAAGACAAACACAAAATGCAGAAATGAATGTTCATGATACAAAAAGTGCCAAAAATGCATCTTTATTCAGTCTGGATCTCCATAATCCTTTACAACAATTTCTCTTGGCAGGACACCTTCACTTTTTTTGACTTGTGAGTCTTTTTTTCCTTAATTTCCATTTATTCTTTGCATTCAGTGTTTAGGCCATGTTACGACCAGGTTTTGGTCATGTTTAACACATACCAGGTAAATCCTATGGCAAGGGGAAAAACTAGCGTCTTCATGAGCATTTTCATGGGGCACTCAGTTCAGTTCACCAGTGCCTCAGAGGATCACAGAGTGGAAGGTTGGAAGGGATCTCTTGAGGTCAGCTGGTCTGACCACACTGCTAAAGCAGGGATGCTCAGAGCTGATTATCCAGAACTGTGTTAAGACAGCTGGTGGGTGGGTACCTTCAAGGATAGAGACTCCACAACCTCTCTGGGCAACCTGTGCCGGTACTTGGTCACCCTCTCCGTGAAAAAGTGTTTCCTGATGTTCAGAAGGAAGCTCCTGTGTTACAGGTTGTGCCTGTTGCCTCTCATCCTGACACTGAATACCACTAAACAGAACCTGGCCCTGTCCTCTTTTCACCTTCCCTTCAAGCATTTATACACATTGATGAGCTGTCCCTGAGCCTTTTCCAGGCTGAACAGTACCAACTCTCTCAGTCTTTCCTCTCATGAGACATGCTCCAGTCCATCATCTTTGTGTCCCTTTGCTGGACTCTATCCAGTAAATCTGTGTCTCTGTGTACAGAGGAGCCCAAAACTGAACTGAGGATTCCAGGTGTGGCCTCACCAGGGCTGCGCTGGGAGTAAAGATCATCTTCTCCAACCTGACGGCAGTACTTTGACTAATGCACCACAGGGTACCATAGACCTTCTTTGCCACAAGGTCACATTGGTGGCTCATGTTCAACTTGGTGTCCACCAGGACACTCATGTTCATTTCTCTGCAGGGCTGCTTTCCAGCTGGTTGCCCACCAGCCTTTACTGGTGCCTGGGGTTGTTCTTCTCTGTGTGCAGGATTTTGCATTTCCCCTTGCTGAACTTGCTAAGATTCCTATCAGCCCATTTCTGCAGCCTGTCAAGGCTCCACTGGAAGGTAGCACAACCCTCTGGTGTATTTGTCACTCCTTCCAGTTTGGTGTCCTCACCAAACGCACATGGGGGTGCCCTCTGTTCCATCGTCCATGTTATTAATGAAGATGTTGAACAGGTTTGGACCCAGCACTGATTCCTAGGGTACCCAACCCAGCTGGTGACCTGTCACTAGTGGGGTTCCACAGGGCTCCATCTCATGCCCTGTACTCTTCAACATCTTCATAAATGCCTTGGACACAGGACTGGAAGGGATACTAAGCAAGTTTGTAGATGACACAAAACTGGGAGGAGCTGTTGACTCCTTCCAAGGCAGCGATGCCTTGCAGAGAGACCTGGACAAACTAGAAGTCTGGGCAGTCACCAGCCATATGGAGTTCAACAAGGTAAAGTGTGGAATTCTGCACTTGGATGTGCAAACACACTGTTCAAGAAGTGTTTGGACAATATTCTCAGACACACCGTCTTGGGGATGGTCCTATGCAGGGCTAAGGGTTGGATTTGATGATCCTTGTGGGTCCCTTCCAACTCAGCATATTCTGTGATTCTGTGGCCTCCAACTAGAATCCATACTGTTGATCATCACCCTGCGCGCACAGTTTTCAAGCACCTCAGTGCTTCAGCATCCTCTGCTGATTTATCTACCCAGTACTTGCATGCAAGCACGTAGGGTGCTTTTTGCTTTATTGTGGGAAAGGAAACCTCAGAGAAGTCACAGTGAACAGTGAATAGCTGGAGACCTTAGCACCTGATTTTTTCTCAGAGCAGTTTGTTCTTACTTGTTCAAATAGTGGCTGTAAACAGCTGCAGCACAGGCCCTAAGTGCTCAGAACCTCCATGCTTTTCCACCTCCTCAACCCGTAATCCTGCAGGATCTCATGGCTTTTGGGAGCAGGTGGGACCAGCTCACCATGAAATAAAAACCTTCCTTAAGAACAGCCTCCTTTGTCAGTGGTGGTCAGAGTGAACTCTAGCTTTTGTGGTTATTGCTGCCTAGACTCAGCGTGGGCAGAGCAAAGAGACAAACCCTTTCGCACCACAACAATGATTCACCACAGAACGGGGCCCATGTGGCTCCAAGCACGGCACAGTCTTGGGGTGAAAGCCACCAACAATCACCCAGGGAAAGGCTGTCACACACTTCTGCACATGGTGTGTGTGTGCATGAGACCTGGGCTGACTTGGCACAGACAATCCTAATGCAGGTAGATATTAATTGATAGGACCAGGAAGGCAGCTTTTACATGGTGCTTTCATGTTGCTTTTGTAAGTCCCCCCTTATTTTTATCCTGCTTAGGACAGCAGGCAGGACAAGGAAGAAATGGCATTTTAGAGAGCCGTGATGGTTGCTGGTGCTGGCCACTGGCACAGCCACAGCACAGACCTCTGTGTCCTGCTGTGCCACTTGCCATCTCTCTGGGTAGATGAGGAGTACCATGGACTGGTTGCTTCACAGCGGCTCCCTAGACAGCAAGGGAGAGCAGAGGTGTGGGTGCACACCAGTTTCTGCCAGGATACATGTTTCACTGAAGGCAGGCTGCCCTCCTGGAGCTGCCAGCATCTCACTGCCTGTGTGGGTTTGGCCAGTGCCCCCCTCCCAGGGACCCTACTGGTCCTGCTGCAAGTGTTGTGCGGCAGCATATGGATGAGACCTTCAAGGAATCAGAGGCAAACACTAGGATTTCTACTGAGCTGATATAC